>NC_089769.1:27241967-27276967 GCF_040412425.1 Macrobrachium rosenbergii
GTGTGTGTGTATGTATATATACATGTGTGTATGTGTGTTTACGAGAGCGTAGATGGAGAATAAAAGGATAATTATGATTCATTTCCCTGTGTTCTTTTGTAGACAAACCTACTTGAGCTTTTAAATAAACCTCTGGTGGTTGGCCTTTTATCGATGACAACCAATAGGTCGCTTTGATTTTACAAGAGAGGCTTTTTGGAATATGATAACGGAATAATTTAGGAAGTCTCTGAAAAAGCTTTAGAAATTGGAAGAAGATTTAGTGCATGTTACTGCTCTTGAATTTGATGACTTTTGAGGGGCACGAGGTTGCTGTAACTCAAATATTCTGGAGGAAATTCTTTAACTTAGAGATGGCACTGGGATTTGCGATATGGATAAACTTCTTGGAGCTGGACTTGAGATATTTACGTGGAAGATTCTGAACTTGGAAAATGGAAATCTCTATTAGAGCACTTGAAGAAATTTACAATGACTAGCATTAATGGTGAATCACCTTAGTCTGAGGTATGACGGGAAAAGCATGAATATGTCACAAGTTGTTCTATAGATAGTTCAGAATTATAGCAAAAACATGTTTTTAACATTTTCGAGCCCTGGGATACGCTGATCACGTCCTGAACCCCACCCCCTAATATATATATATATATATATATATATATATATATATATATATATATATATATATATATATATATACACATATATATATATATATATATATATATATATATATATATATATATATATATATATATATATATATATATATATATATATATATATATATATATATATATATATATATATATATATATATATATATATATATATATATATATATATATATATATATATATATATATATATATATATATATATATATACAAATATCTCTTATTATTCAGTTGACTATATCACTGGAATAACTTGCGCCTAAAGGAAGGATTTAATGTTTTACTTGCGTTGCCAAGAAAACTTTCTAACTCCTTATGTATATTAAACACACACTCATATATCATACGAAACACACAACTTGCCAATACCAGCTCCTCTTTTCAAGAACTGGAGTTTTAGTTCATTCATTAGTGAGGCTTGTGGCCACAAGCAATCAGGTTTTTACCCCTCTTTACATTACAAATGAAACAATAAGACAGTTGAAAATCTTCTGACCCAAGTACCTTCGAGCTGAATTTGTTATATTTAATTAAAGTTTGAAAGCACCCTTTCGATGGCTTCTCTTGAACTAGAGCGTATCTTTTTCTTATCCAGGTTGGTTGTGTTGCAATGATTTGTGTATCGCTTGATAACCTTCGTTTCCAAATTACAGCCTTGCTTTGCATCCTGAGTGCAAAACAGTCTTCAAAAATTCGAAATTATTCAACGTCAAGAGAACAAAAAAAAAATCCTTGCAATAACATTATACCTCAGCACATCAGAATACTATTTGTATTTAGTTACAATTCTTTTTAAGAGAGGGCTATTGCACCTTTTCCTCCGGTAAAGGAATCGAAAATATTAAAAGAAGAATGGACAGCATGTTGCCAAAAATGACTTCATAATCGACTGAGTTTTCGTCGGTTATTGTGAAAGGAGTCCTTTCCTACAGTTATTATCTTGTCAAGGAGTGAGACAGGCTGACACAAGATCTCTCCCAACCAACCCTCAAGGTTCAGGGGAAAAGTGTAGAAAGCTTATATTTTTCTCAGCCTTTTTGTTTCTGTACGGAGCTCTGATCTTTGTTCATTTGTTAGGCAACTGTCCATCCGAACCTTGATCAGTAATGAAGTTTCTTATAAATTATTAATAAACATAATTTTTATTACTTTTGCTATAGCCTTTGCATAACATTTGCCATTTCTCATTTTGCAGTCTTTCTGTTGCTGTAAAAATAATACCACAAAAACAGAATGAGACTCTACTTTATGTAATGCTTACTGAAATTCTTTAGCATCCCCTATAATGGCCACCCCAAACGTAAAAAAAAAAAAAAAAAAAAAAAAAAACATTAAAACCACAGAACGCAAAATGGTCGAAACCGTGGACAAGCCCAAAATGAAAATGACCTCAATATACTAGAATCTATTATTATAAAGAAGACTTCCCACCACTAAATAGTCAAACCACCTCTGTCGAATTGTTCATCGCTTAATCTTTTATGTTTTTCTTCTCTCGTCCTCTCTTCCTCTTCCTAGGTACTTGAGAAAATTTGTTTTAGTCTTATTACTTCTGCGGTTCAGACTTCTGCGGTTTAGGTATGTCCTGTGCCTATTCCCTCTGTTCTTTTAATTTATGTATATAAATTTTATATCGATGTTTTAATGTGACTTTTTGTAAGAAGAGTTTTTAATCATTGCAGCCCTGAAAACCGACAATAGCAATTGTCGTGAAACGTCGGCATAATAAACTAATTGTAACAATGGTGCCCTTTCCTTCGCCTTGAGATTTTATATATATATGTATATATATGTATATATATATATATATATATATATATATATATATATATATATATATATATATATATTATATATATATATATATATATATAATTTATATATATATATATATATATATATATATATAATATATATATATATATATATATATATATATATATATATATATATATATATATATATATATATATATACATACTATACATACATACATAATATATATTACACACACACATACACA
Organism: Macrobrachium rosenbergii; assembly: GCF_040412425.1. NCBI lineage: Eukaryota > Metazoa > Arthropoda > Malacostraca > Decapoda > Palaemonidae > Macrobrachium > Macrobrachium rosenbergii. The sequence goes on from NC_089769.1 coordinate 27,244,668, forward strand.
CATATATATATATATATATATATATATATATATATATATATATATATATATATATATATATATATATATATATATGTGTGTGTGTGTGTGTGTGTGTGTGTATGTGAATCTTTTTATTTTTGTTAACTTGGTTTTGATATAGGAAGCTTCTCAACTGGTTTAAATTTAATCCGTACGGAGATAGTGTTTACTACAGCAGATGTTGTAGTAAACAATATTCAGTGGGTTTTGACGACCCTCTTAGGTCCGGAGTCAATCACTCTTTCAACTCAGCGTTGTCCCCGACTTTCTGTTCCTTTCTTATACCTGCTGTCAGAACTGTCTTAGCCTTTTTAGTAACTACAGCGCTATATAGTCTTAACAGACTTAGTGCTTTACTTCTATTATCTTATCTTTATAAAGAATCGAAGTACGCTAAAAAATGTTTAACAACACCAAAAACGTCAAGAATTTTAAATTTTAAGTATTGATGCAACTAACTTAATTCAAGAAACAGTTATGTGACATCAATGCATATTGCATTAATGAAATATCATCAGTAAACATATCTGACAGCGACTGCAAGAAAATATCAAATTAACTTTAGCATTTGAATCCAATGAAAAGTTCATTGCTTTTATATATGGTATCATTTGATATCCATTACTTACAATGAAGAAAAAGGGTAACCTTTTCATTATAAACATGCCCAGTAACGTATACATTATAAACATGCACATCGCATTATGGATATCTAATTTGCTCACCATCATAATCATCTAGGATAGACTCTTCTACATACCTGTAAAACCCTCCCGTCATGGTCTAAAACCACACAAATCATTGGGTTCATTAGGAGGTTTGCCGCCTCCTGTCAGTTTCTTACTTTTCTTTGCTTCCTTAAACTCTTCGTATTTATCAACCAAGATAAGACTCTCTTCATGGGAAAAGTTGGATTTTCTTGGGCGTTTGTTACTCATTACTATAGATACGTGCTGCAAACAACACAACTGCGATCAAATGCCGTACCTCATTCAAGTAAGGTCTCCCCAGCGTGTCATATGGAAGGAATAATGGATACTAAAGTCAGGAAAATGCCAACTAGCAGGCAACTAGCTAGCAAGGTTGTTAGCAAGGTTTTATGAATACCAATTTAGTTGGCCGCTACGTAGTCGAATACTAAGGATTTAGCAGCCTGCTAAGCCTAAGTTGCCAATTAAATTATGAAGTTTAGTGGGCAAAAATAACACAAATGTCGGATGATAGATGGATGCCAAAGGAAGGTTCAGTGGAAGTTACAAGTAACTGCAGATTTATCATCCAGAAAAGGCAGCATTTTCAGACCACAATGTACGAGATGGGGTATCTTTAGCTTTCCTGCAAAACCATTCCTATACCAATATAATTTTTTTAACGTGTATTCTATTTGCACAACGACGCAAACTTCCAGATGACCACTCACCTGTAGGAAACAAGTATAGCATAGTAATACAAAGACAAATATTCTCCAACTATTAGCCAGACAGAAAAATTGACTCACTTTCTAAATAGTTGTTTCACAAATGAATGAAGTGCAAAGAAATCTATTTTGTTGCAGTAAGAATAACTCTGTACATATCTATTTCAGATCATGTTTTCTTCTAAGACATGACGGTGTTCTTTGAAATTAAAGAAATCAAAATGAATTACGGTTCACGTCCGCTTTAAACGTAACAACTCTAAAAGGCATAAGTAAACTAGCAATAATTTTCAACAGACATACTATCTCACAACATATAATTTCATATATTCTTTAATACCTGTTAGTTTATGATACCCGACGCTTCCTCGAAATTAAGAAAATTCTTTAAATCCTTGTAACTTAAATATCAACGTCGAATGCTTGACTGATTTGACATTGAAAACCGTCATCTGTTCTGGATCGATAATTTATTTGAATTATTTGCTAATTTGTGGTAAGGAGAGAGGAAGATCTTGCTTCCAATTCATGCATATTTATGCATACTCGGAAAGCCTGGTACTATATAACAGAATATGAAAAAGAACAACAACACATTCTAATGGCAATTAAAAACAAAATTGTCCTCAGAGGAATAATGACATGAAAAAGGCCAACTACCTTGAAAATCTTGCTTGACTTGATAAGAACTTCGTCGCTGAATTTTCGGATAAAATCTAATTACCATCCTCATCCAGGAGGACCAGACGCTTTAGAATTCCCACAACTACAACTTTAGACTAACAACGATCCTGCATTGAGGTGATGCACCAACTTTTCGTCTTCTATAAAAGAAATTGAGAGTTTAAAAAATAAACAAAATATATATAGTGGTTCACAGCAAAAATTTCGGAAGGACGAAGAGTAAGTTAGAAACGACAAAGGCGCTCATTCCTTGTATTGCCTTAGTTTGACCAGACAATGCAAACACTGAACGGATCTTCGGGGGGTCATTCATTGCCCAAATAGAACACGCTGTCGAAAACTACGGCACTGAGCTTTGCAAAAGCAAGAGATAAGAATAAAAGCCAATAGGTCCATGGACACAAATAAAGTTTTACTGGAAATGCATTTATGAAGCGCCAAATTTTCCTTAATCAAATTCACCTTCGTCCATTTGTTGATTAATGGATATTCCGAGCATGGCCTCCATATTTCATTTAATTTCGTTCTGTTTCCCTCTTTTTTTTTTATTCCCGTGTTTCCCTCAGTCAGTAATCATAGAGAAAGGCTAAATCGTTATCCATTTGCAAATTTTTTTGTATTATTTGGTATTTTAGTACAGTTGACAGTGATAGTTTTCGGCTGTTGTTGTTATTATAATGCATAGTGTTGATCTCCTTTAATATTACATTTCTTATACTATACAGTTAACAAGGTATATTCTAATCCCAAGGAAAAGCCACCAAATTTTTGGTTAATCACAACAATGCCCCAAAACACTGTGGACTTTCAGTTACAGATTGTGAGGCTTATTAGTTTTTGCCCTCTTTGGTTAAGTCATGGGCTTCATTCTGGATTTCTGGTGCTACCATTCAGTCATCCAAATACGTTGTTTTGATGTCAAATTTCTTTTGAATCCGATGTCATCTATAGGGACAGAAGCTAGTAAATATTAATTATCATATCCAGATCTATTACCTAAAAAAAAACCTATTCACTAGAATGAATCTTCTTAAGCACAGAGTACCCTTAACACTTATTGCCCAGGAAAGTGACAGCCAAAAATCTTTGCAAGCTAATAATAATGTGGCAAGTGCTACCTCATTTTGCTATGGGGGTTATAGATTAGGTATAAAAATTTAGCATCCCCTGTAGTAATGATTTGAAAATTAAGTACAATAAAAATCACTTGGTTTTATGTCTTGCAAGAAGAGCTTCATATCCAACCATAATTGTTTATGGTGAGAGCTAAGTAAGAGCTCTTACACTTAACATTCCCTTGTGCTGCCTGTTCTTGTGATAGTTTTCTCTGCCTCTACGTATTCACATTGATAATGGACTGTGGCGTATGAAATGCTAAAATCTCTCTCTCTCTCTCTCTCTCTCTCTCTCTCTCTCTCTCTCTCTCTCTCTCTCTCTCTCTCAAGTATCATTGTTGGGACTATACTCTCGACCGACTTCTTAGCTAATTAAAGCGTTGAATAAATGGCGTTTCCAATGTATATTCACATTTTCTTCAATCGCCGACAGAAGGAGTATCCTTTTCTTCTCTCTTGGGATCAATTACCAGCCAAGATATCCAAGGTTATCGAGTCGAAATAATGTAATTATACTGTAGGATTTAATTTCAAAGAACTTAGAATATGTGGTCAAAACGTCCGAAATCTGATATCAAGAGCGAATTTTTGTTAAAATTGAGAGGCTATTAACACTAGTGGCCATAATCTCAAAGCCGTACGTTTGATTTCAAAGGAAGGCTCTCAAATTGTCATTTCCCCAAAGCAAAGACAATATAGCGTCCAACATCCTCTTCCCACCCACCCCCCGCTCTCTCTCTCTCTCTCTCTCTCTCTCTCTCTAACGTCAGTTTTTAGCAACTAATGGCGTCTAAGCACGTCTCACATGGGATGCTCTATGGTTTTTTTTGCGCCATTTCTTTTTAAATTATCAATAAAATAATATATAAAAAAGTCTACATCTCTCGTTAAAGATGTATCTGCTAAGAAAGAGAGAATTTATTATTCGCCATGGGGATGATTTAATAAAATCCTCCAGTTTGATGATATACATTTACACAGAGCAATGAACACTCCCGTTTCGTTTTTATCTCTCATTTTTCTCCACCATAACTGCGACCCACAACAGTCGTCTACAAGGTGAGGTGAGCAAAATAGAATGTTAGACGCTGTTGGCAAAACACCTAAAGAGCTAATAGTAAAAATAAGAAAAAACAAACCTCCGATATTTTGTCGTCTTCATATTCAGATGTTTATAATTTACATACAAACTAATTAATACTTTTCCATTAACTGGTTAAAAAATACAACTAAATTAGAGTAATTTCAAATTATTTTTATACAAACGAGAGGTCGAACAGAAAGTCAAATAAAAATTGAATGTTATTAAATCAGTGTAGGCTGCATTTGATTTCGCTTGTCAGGAAAAACTATCAAGGAAAAAAACGAAGTCATTAAAACGCCATAAATGCATACATTCAAATTGATCATAAAAGCAGCAGCAGCAGAGAGAGAGAGAGAGAGAGAGAGAGAGAGAGAGAGAGAGAGAGAGAGAGAGAGAGAGAGAGAGAGAGAGACAGAGAATCGTAGATAATTTCTGTGATTCAGTCAAATGTAGATTGACTGCACAGAATGTAATTTTCTTTCTAAAGCTGTACTCTAACGAAATATATAAGTTTTGATCCTGATGACTGGGTTTTGTTTTGAGAGCACACATGTACACAAAAGCAAATACTGAATTAATTAATAACCACCAGCAAACAGTTTCCTGTTCTCAGATGCATTACCTCAATCAACCAGTTACCGAGATTATCACTGAAGTGGGAATTAATTAAGAGTCCTCCTCAACCAAGAAGAGAGAGAGAGAGAGAGAGAGAGAGAGAGAGAGAGAGAGAGAGAGAGAGAGAGAGAGAGAGAGAGAGAGAGAGAGAGAGAAATTTCAGGATATTTCAGTCAAGAATTCCGAAATGTGTATATTGTTGTAAACAATTAAAATTATCCTATTCACATAGGGCCGTGAATATTTGTGCAGGTAATGTATGTGTGCACCTGTGTAAGTAGGAATTTGTGTACATGCTCGTGACACACGATCTCTTGCAATGTTTAACAACTCTCGCAAGTGGTGATATGTGTTTGTTAATTCAGCGCTCAGTGTACAGTCACCCGTGGGAGTCAGCAATTGATCATCGTTGACCTGAACGTGTCTAAAGATGGAAGTTTCCATGAAACTTTTTGGTCCGGTTCTAATCGGATTTTTGGGTGTGTCACAGAAACATAAATTAGTTCGTGCGTTACAAAACACTCAGTGCAAATAGGTGACAGGTTGCTCACTCTTGTGTGACAAGCCAGTCTAGAAGGACGTGTTGGACACACTGGGAATCTGAATTCCCATTTGCTGGAGAGTGAGTAGAAGACTTAGAAAAAATTACTAACCTTTACAGTCCTGATTTTTTGGTGATTATTCTTGCCATTGTCTAACGTTTATATGACGTGTTACTGTGTGTTGATGATTTGGGTGATATTTGATTTTTTTGAACAGAGATGGTTCCTTCTTGGAACCATGGTTAATTGGGATGGACACACAACTGCATGGATATGTGTGTAATATAGCCATAGTGGCAAATGACGATGAAATGGATGGATAGCCATAAGTCAATCTTGGCATATAAGAAGAACTGAAGACGATGGCTTTTTAAAGTTGCTTAGAAAGAGACTTAGTGTTATCATGGAACTTTTAGGAGACGTTGATGAGGGAATGGGAATTAGTTCCCACTTATTATGTTCTTCTGGTGACTGGGAGATTTTTCCTTATTGGGGGTTACATTTTGATGGGGTTTCCATAACCTATGTGCTTATTTTCATTTCACATTGATGAGTTGTTGGGCTTACTTAATAAATGTCTATTTTTGTAACTGGGGTTTGATTACCTTGCGTTCTACAATTAGGAACTGAGTCCGTGAGAGAGAGAGAGAGAGAGAGAGAGAGAGAGAGAGAGAGAGAGAGAGAGAGAGAGAGAGAACTTCTCGGCGCAACTACCAGATGCCAACCGATCCCAGATAAGTGCCATTTGTCAGAGTATGACAGGGGGCATAACATATGCTCAAGTGTGACGAAATACAAACCATTAACTCCTTCCGTGGACCTGAGAGCACATTTATTCTCAGAGTGCTGAGTTGAGTTGAGGTGGGTAATTACACTCTCCAAAGCTCTTGGAATGATCATTGCTCTAATTAAAGTGATATCTTATATGTAATTTTATGATATAAGGTGAAAAGTACATACCTATAATGTACGCAACATTTATTTCACAGAAATTCCCTTCAAATCACTTCATGCTATGTATTACCCACAACATACTGCCAATGTCGAATCCCCTAGGATTGAAAAGCACTTCTATGAAAATCAATCATTTCATCAGTCAGTTTTCTCTCTCTCTCTCTCTCTCTCTCTCTCTCTCTCTCTCTCTCTCTCTCTCTCTCTCTCTCTCTCTTTCTCGTTAATTATCTGAAGCAGAACTTACGAGCTAACTAATTACACGTTAGTTATTATTGTTTAATGACACTGCCATGATTCAACAGTCCCAGTAATCAGCTGCGTTCAACTTCGCAATTGAATTCTAAAACTTATACGGGAAATATAGTTTTCCAGGTATCGACAATCAGATTTAGTTTGGAAAAGCGATATGATACAAAATGAAAACATAACACAGTCAAGGGGCTCAAGCAAAAAAAGAATGTTTGAAGTCCCCCCTCTGGGTAATCAGGATGCATTCATTTGAGATATGCAAACATTATTTATCATAAAGTGCCCTCATCAAGAGTAATCAAATAAAAACTTGAGGCTAATATAAATCAACAACTTCTTTGCCCTGAACAAGAAATCTCATGGAAATATCAATTGATTCCCTGATTTCTGACTGGACCTTAAGTTTAATTTGACTAAAATTTTGAGGACGCAATCGTTCTTTGCATAACATAGTGTATGTAAAAGAGACGCAAATCCTTAGAAATATTTGACGGCAGTGCGAGTGAAACTGTATGCCTATAATTGATACACTACTATAGGTATTTGTTTGCAGATATAAAACATCAAAGGAGCATTTGGTTAAACACCATTTCAGGAACCTGGGGTTTCTGGAAAAACGTTGTCTAATGAATATGAAAAATGCTGCAGTTACGTAAGTAGTTACAGGTATAGATAATTTTTTTCAGGCAATATTTATTATTTAGGGAAAGTTCACGTTACATAAGATAGGTTCGTTAACTGTTCGAAATAGTTCTTTGTTGGACTGGTCGGTACCGATCTCGGCTAGCACTCTGCAGGGTCCGATTTCGAATCTCCGGCCGGCCAATGAAGAATTAGAGGAATTTATTTCTGGTGATGGAAATTCATTTCTGGGTATAATGTGGTTCGGATTCCACAATAAGCTGTAGGTCCCGTTGCTAGGTAACCAGTTGGTTTTTAGCCACGTAAAATAAGTCTAAACCTTCTGGCCAGCCCTAGGAGAGCTGTTAATCAGCTCAGTGGTCTGGTTAAACTAAGGTATACTTAACCTTTTTTAACTGTCCGAGATCTAGTGATATTTTCTATAAAACTTTACTGTCATTGCTGTAATTTTCAAGTGGCAGAAAAAATGAATCCTGAAATCAGCTGATGTCAACATTTTATGTTCAAAAAAGTAGCAAACACGAACGAAACAAAAGTAATACCGATGGCACATGTTAAATTGAAGTCTGCTACATGAATGAATAATCTGAATCCTGTGATCGAGAAATGTCAATTCTGAGGTCACAGCTGTAGGTACAAACAAACATCTCAGTTTTGCAAGGCAACAATAGATCGTCCTATAATATTACTATTTTATTTGGGGAGACAACTCCCTTCAAATAAAATGCCCGTTCATAACATCCCACATAATGAGAACATAAATGTCCAGTTGATTTTATATTTGTACATCTGTTATTTGTTATCATCGTTTAAGATAGTTCTCAAGGCAACTCACTGCCTGCCTCAAAGAAGAAAAATTAAATAATAATAATAATAATAATAATAATAATAATAATAATAATATGATTAAAAAACAAGATCGATTACGTCTTGTGTCTTTAGTGTTCTTAGAATTCTTGCTTGTAATTTTACCTTTCAGACAGTATCTCCAAGTATAACCTGAAAAGATCCTTTGTAGTAAAAAGCAGAATTTTTCTCCTGTCCCAACGATAACACGTACCACATTGTTTACAATACATTAAAAATGGCGTCAAAATCGTGAAAATGATCTGTACTCTACAACAAAGCTTCCAAAATGACAGAGAAAAATGAAAGGTTAACGTTATGAAATTTCAAAACTGTCCTCTAATTTACTCAACCACTCTGTGATACAGAGCCGTTTAACCGGAGTTTAACACGATCTGCTGAAAATAAAGTAGATTAGAAGCGTCAGCAGACGTTCATAGGCAGGGTAGTTTGGGTATCTTTAATTTTAAGCAAACGTTTTAGTTGCTAGATTTCACACGACTAAGTGGCTGAATATCTTTAATATGAAAATTTACAATTTTGTATTCCAATTAAAGTTTATGAAATTTAAGCTGTCAAGCCAAGCAGAAGAGCACAGCTGTACCACGTAGTAAGAGTTAGGGAGGGTGGGCAGCAAGACTGAAGAAAGAAAGCGGCAATGGAGTCAAAATAAAAGGCTAAAATTTGGGCGCAGCTAATGGCCGAAGGAAAGCCCTTTAGCAGTGTCTACAGTTCACCACATAAGGTACACTGATAGCACCATCTCTCGTACGGAAAACGAAAAACTAAAATGTTATCGTAAAAACTTAAGGAATAAATAATTCGTTACATGCTCGGCAATAAGGAAGAGTGGATGTAGAACTGAGCGTCTTCCAAACAACGAAGAGGAGTTGGACAATTAATATAAGAAAAAAGACAGACACAATAGAAGCTTGCTCAGAGAGAGAGAGAGAGAGAGAGAGAGAGAGAGAGAGAGAGAGAGAGAGAGAGAGAGAGGTAATAATAATAATAATAATAATAATAATAATAATAATAATAATAATAATAATAATGAAACAAAGTGGATTATGACAAATGACAAATTTAACAGAGAGAGAGAGAGAGAGAGAGAGAGAGAGAGAGAGAGAGAGAGAGAGAGAGAGAGAGAGAGAGAGAACGTGGTTTATCTTTACGGAAAAAAATAAAAGAGAGAGAGAGAGAGAGAGGTCATGAGAGTCTGTCTTTAGAAAACACAGAGAGAGAGAGAGAGAGAGAGAGAGTGGATTTGCTACAAAAAGCCAAATTAAGGAAAGAATGAAAGAAGAGAGAGAGATAGATTAGGGAGTCGATCTAGTTCAACTGTTAGAAAGCAAATGAAGAAGAAGAAGAAGAAGAAGAAGAAGAGAGAGAGAGAGAGAGAGAGAGAGAGAGAGAGAGAGAGAGAGAGAGAGAGATATCAGATTCTATAATTACCTTTCGGCAGGATAGTAGGTTCTAGTGGGATTATGTTTCGTATTTCCTGCCGCCTTTTACCCATGGGAGTCTTCTTTCCAAGGAAATGAGCAAAAAATGTCTGGTACTCGTGAGAAAAATTGGTAACATGCGTGTGCATGTGCGTCTGAGAGAGAGAGAGAGAGAGAGAGAGAGAGAGATTTCAGCTACCAGTTATATTCCATGGGGATCTCTCAAAGTTATTAACAGAACACAGGGTTTCTATGGTAGATATTCAATTTCCAGATTACAGCAGAAATCACATGTTCTATGCAAACCAATATATATATATATATATATATATATATATATATATATATATATATATATATATATATATATATATAATATAATCAGTAAGCTACAGGCGTCCTTTAATATCAATTCGCTCTACCTCGGAAATAATATATTTTCATATATGTTACCGATGGGGAATTTTTTAGTTGATAATAAGTTCGTGTGGGTTAAGGCGTCCACTGTAGTCCTGAGCTCTTGTCCCTCGTTGGTTCGAGCCCACGGGACGACGAACTTATTATCAACTGAAAAATTCCCCTTCGGTAACATATATGAAAATATAAATTATTATTTCCTAGGTAGAGCGAATTGGATATTAAAGGACGTTTGTAGCTTACTGATTGTATATGAATCACGGTGATGTGATAAAATCATATATATATATATATATATATATATATATATATATATATATATATATATATATATATATATATATATATATATATATATATATATATATATATATATGCATATGCTAAAAAATGCATATGACTTCAGTGTATATATATATATATAATATGTATAAGCCCACAGGATTCGCTATATATATATATATATATATATATATATATATATATATATATATATATATATATATATATATATATATATATATATATATATATATATATATATATATATATATATAAGCATTAATATATATATACAAACCGTCGTTTAGCATCCAATTTTCTCTGCCTCGGAAATTATATATTTTCATATATGTTACCCGAAGGGGAATTTTGTTTCAGTTGATAATAAGTTTGTCGTTTCGTGGGGTCGAACCACGGAAGACAAGAACTCAGGACTACAGTGACGTCTTAAATGACACGGCCAACAAATGAGGTATAAGTTGATACTGACTCCCACCTACAAATCACTGTTGAACCAGGCATTTGTAATTAGAATCGATATCAACCCCCCTATGCCATGTTAACCAAGTAGTGCGTTTGTTGAAAGTAAAAGTTATATATCAGAGACCAAACTGCCTCTCTCCTCAGGCAAATATTGAATGAGGAAAAGTTACAGAAAATACGTATTTATACCAGAAGGTTCATAGGTCAGCTGTTACATCACTACAGTTAACAATTTCTCTTTAATATTGTTAATTGCTGGTTGGAGGAAGGTTTTATGTATATCTGAATCCCAGGCTGAGCTCTGTTGTCTGTACCTAACTGAATGTTTATGCTGTATTAATCTCTAGGGGAGTGATTTGCCTGTAAAACCGATATAAGATTGGTTATAATCGAGGCAAGCCATTTCGTAAACTCCTGTGTCTTTGGGGACTGGCTTTTGTTGGACGTTAATCAGGGATTTGGCTAAGGTATTTGGGTAGGTTAAAGCAAAAGGGTTAGAGTTTCCAAGTTTCTATGTCAACGTCTTAATCCTGTCCGGATGTGGGATTTTTATTTTATTGTTGGGCGTCTCTCTGTTCTTGGTTTGAGGGGGATGGTAGTAAATTGTGTTCGCTTTGTGGATGGCTTTCTCAGTTATATGGTCAGGAAATCCGGGGAGCAAATCCGTAAGGCTCTTGAGAATAAATTGCTGGCACTCCAGTCTTGATAGAGACCCATGATAGCTATAAAAATGGATGTATGACATAGAGAAAGTTGGTTTTCTGTATATGGTAAATTTTTATTCTGTCGTGTCTCTAATTATTAAAACGTCAAGAAAAGGAATTTTGTTGTCAGTTTCCCATTCAACTTTAAATTTGACGCTAGGCACTAATGCAATTAATTTTTAAAGAAATTCATTGAAATTACCCCATCTATTATTCCAAAATGTTAAGATATCATCTACATATCTCATCTATAGCATGTCTTTAGGTTTTGTTGCTTTTATTATTATAAATTCAAAATATTCCATGTATAGACTGGCTAAAACAGGACTTAAAGAGCTGCCCAAGCTGCACCCGAATTTTTGTTTGTAGAATGACTCCCCGAACGAAAAGATGTTATTTGATACACATAATTCAACAACTTCATTATTTTATCTAGGCTAGTGGGAAATGATCTGAATAGCGGGGGGCTAATTTTTCCCTCAAAAACTGTAGAACGTCCTGTACTGGTACTTTTGTGGATAGGAAATCTACATCTAAACTTAAAAGTTTTGTATAGTGAAGTGGTATTTGTGCTTCTTTGAATTTGTGACAGAAATCTTCAGCACGTTTAATGTGACTGGGAGAAAATGTGCCTAAGAAAGGGGAAAGGAGGCGGGCCAACCATTTGGAAATTTTATAATTGAAAGCTCCGGCACATGAGATAATAGGTCTTAATGGAAGATTATCTTTTTGAGTTAATGACTTTAAATTTCTTCAATAGTTCAATGCTCTTTTCGTCTTTGCCAATTAATCTTACTTTTATAAAAGATTCTGTCGGGACTTTTGGGGGGAATTTTTCGTTAATTTGTCACAAGTGTTTGTATCACTAAGGAGTTGGTTGATTTTGTCGAGGTAAAAGTCCTTGTCCGTAATCACGATTTTGCCGTCTTTGTCGGATCTACTTATTACAACATCTAATTTTTGTAGGAGTGGATTCCTTTCATAAATCTACGGGGGACAGGGTATTTCTTATTAAGGTCAGCTATTTATCAGTATTTAGTACGATGCCTTTTAAACATATCTCTTCTCGGCTGTAATTTTCATCAGATACGAATTTGTCAAAACCAATAATGAAATCTAGGTTATTTTTCCGGTCTGGTATGAGGGCAAAGGTTAAACCAAGGTTCAAAATTAAGTGTTTTTAATGGTGTGGGGGGTGTTTGATAAATTTAAAACTTTATCTTGTTGCTCAAGATTGTTCCAAACGTATTTATTAAGTTATTTAGCTTATGGGAAAGTCTACTGGAATGAGTCGCGCTATTATGGGCAGCAATATCGCCTGTACATGTGGTTCGTTGTGAGGAGACGAAGGTGAGAGTGGGTTCCATGTATCATTCTGCGTAGCACAAAGATCTCGCACTTCGTATTTCCAATTCTTTCTTCCAGGAATATCTTGTGTGAGAGAGGGAATGGGTCAGATTACAGAGTCCATTTCTCGAATCCGTGCATTTTCGGAAGGACTTGTTCCTTCAGACATTCTTCTAGGAGGTATTTTTGATCCTTTAGCCGCTGTAGTCTGTTCAATTCTTTATCATACTTATGAAAACCGGACTTGACTTCTGGAAGTGAGCGAAGAGACTACTGAATTACCGAATGCGCTAAAAATGACTGAAATATTTTCTGTTAAAACAAAATTCCATCAAATATAAGGAGCCCATAAAAATGCCAAAATGTAGAAAGTAAAAGCCATGTTTCTAAGACCAAACTGTCTCCCTCCAACACTTAGTTTTAAACCTTGGTTTATCCTTTGCCCTCATGCCAGATCAGAAAAACAACCTAGATTTCATTGTTGCTTTTGACAAATTCATATCTGATAAAAATTACAGCGGAGAAGAGATATTTAAAAGGCATCTTACTAAATGCAATAGCTGACCTTAATTAGAAATCCCCTGTCCCCCGTAGATTTATGAAAGCCATCCGCCCGCTACAAAAATTAGATGTTGCAATAAGTAGATCCGACAAAAGACGGCAAAATCGTTATCATGGACAAAGACTTTTACCTCGACAAAATCAACCAACTCCTTATTGAGGAGAGAGAGAGTTTGGTCTCTGAACTATAGATTTTACTTTCTACATTCTGGCATTTTTATGGGCTCCTTGTATTTGACACAAACACACACACACAAACACACACACACACACACACACACACACACACACACACACACACACACATATATATATATATATATATATATATATATATATATATATATATATATATATATATATATGTGTCTATAAAGTCATGGTGGAATTTGTAACACTTGCAGCTTCGTAACTATACATGATAGAATTAATATGTAAAAAGGATAAGAAAGCTTGATGCACTTAATTTTTCTGTTCTCCTGAAGTTTTATTTATTATTCGTTTTATTAAATATTTTTCACAATTTCTGAAACTTAAAAATGGCTTCTTTTTTAGAACTGCTGTTGACCCATAGCTTCACTAGAGGAGAAAATAAACTGTGTTCTTTGGTTGGTTTTGCTAAAATGTACTATCGCTGTCCAAAGAAGGTTTAAAACCCAGTGCAATAAAGAAGCACCACACAGGAATTGCTATGCGGTGGATGAAGAAATTTAAGGAAACAGGTTCTGCTGTTGATAAACTACGGTCTGGTAGACCATGTGTTGATGAAGGAACAGTAGCATCTGTAGAAAAATTCTTTGAAATATGTCCGGGAAAGAGTCTAAGATGAGCATCTTTCGAGATGAGCTTTTCAAAATCTACTGTGCATATGATTCTGCAGGAAAAACTGAAAATGAGAATGCACAGAATCCAAATGCATTAAATATTGTTAGAAGAAGATTATCACGGAAGACTTACTTTCTATTTTCAGTTCAATGAAAGACTTAATACTGACTATGCATTTTTAATAATTTAATATTCTCTGACGAAGCCATATTCTACAATAGTGGCAAGGTCAACAGGCATAAATGCTGTATTTGGGGAACTGAACAGCCAGTGAATTTGTTTAAAATGAAAATTAATGTCTGGTGTAATTAGGGAAGGAATCGAATAATAGGGCCATTCTTTTTTGAGGGACATATTGTTAATTGCTTAATTACTAAGCTTGAACAATTAAAACTTATAGAGAATACAACAAGATGGTGCACCTTATCACTTTGTTCTGCAAGTTAGGCAGAGTCTAAATGAGAAATTCCCTAAAAGATGGATTGGAAGAGGTAGACCATTATTTTGGCCTCCATGTTCACCAGATTTGACTCTTTTGGATTTACTTTTATGGGGACATATGAAAATGATTATTTATTCAACTAGGCCTTGATCTTTAGAAGACCTGAAAACAAGGATAACTAATGTAATTGAAGGCATTACTGAAAATCCACAGGAAAATGTTTTCTGAGAACTAAATAATCGTATTTCTCTTCGTATTAATAATAATGGTGGATACATTGAAAATTAACAGGACGAATAAAAAATTTAGGTCCTCCCTCTTTCTTATCCTTTTTACAGATTAATTCTATATTGTATAGTTTTAGTTACGAGGCTACAAGTATTTCAAATTGCACCATGACTTATGTACATATATATATATATATATATATATATATATATATATATATATATATATATATATATATATATATATATATATATATATAAAAGACAAAATCCACAAAGGAAAAAAAACACTGGGGTGCTGCAAGGCCTTTCAACTGTTGTCTCTTACTCAGCAGACTGAAGGGATATAAAAATAAGTTTACAAAGAAAGCTCATGTAAATGACAGTTGGGGATTTAAAGGAAAAAATATATACCTGGAATCCAACACAACTGAATTATTAGTAGAACTGGCAAAACAGGGTTAAATATTTAAGAGATTTTACAAAGAATTAGGATCAACAGTTCAGAAGCAGGGACAGGACAATTAAAAGATCATACAAGGAGGTGACTGACCACCAAAGAAAGTTATATAAGTACAACTCAATAACTCTCTTCTTTTTTTGTAAACAATAACAATTTTTGCAAGATGAGCATTTAAAAAAATTATATTAAACATACAAATACATAGAAAATATATATAGGGTAACTAATTTACAATTAGGTCAGTGACTTTATCTTTTAGGTTATTCTTGAACATTTTTCTAATGCAGGGGTCCAATTAACACACGCCAGGCTAAGGTTAAAATTACAACTGGAAGTAAGCTGTATAATAGTGGATTCCAAAAGATTTCTTGAAGAGAAAATTTCAATCTGACAATCACTGAATGTTCAGTACAATTTATCCTGCGACTTAAATTAATGAATATAGCATTGGATGTTTTTCCAGTTTGGACTGAATACTTATGTTGCTTAACATGTACATCTAAATCTTTGCTAGATCGGCCAATATAAAAAGAGGGGCGGTCCAAACATGGAATTTAAAGTATTATGTTGTTGTTTTCTTTAGGGCTATTTTTTATTAACAATCCTTTTAGTGTGTTATTACAGGAACAAACGAGGTTGACATTAAAAGATTTAACAATGATTTTATGTTTTCAAAACAATAAAATAAGGCAAGCTAAGACTGTTCTTAGGGGTTTCTTTCTCCATGTTATTTTCACTATAAAACTTTCTGTGGGTTTTATTATAATAAATATCTAGTATATGTGAAGGATTACATAAATCTGTCCCTAGTTTTCTTATGTATTCGATTTCTTGATCCAAATGCTGGGGACTGATAAAAAACATAGAAGAAAAAATTCATAATTTAAAATTAAGATGATGGCCTGAATAAAAATGGGCATAAGTTAAGTTGTTGGTCGGTTTCCTGTAAATACTGAATTTGCATTCAGATGGTTCTCTGTGTATAAAAACATCTAAGAAAGGGGGCAATTGTCTTTTCTAATATATATATATATATATATATATATATATATATATATATATATATATATATATATATATATATATATATATTTATATATATATATATATATATATATATATATATATATATATATATATATATATATATATATATATATATATATATATATATATATATATATATATATATATATAATCGTCTCAATCATTACATGAAGTGGATTAGGAATGGTGTAGTCTGTGGGCTATGAGTCTTAACTCCAGTAACAGGAAACACTTTTAATTAATAAAACTCGTACAGATTTTCCACCCCATCTTCCCCTTCAGATAAGTCTAATCCTTCTGGCCAGCCCTAGGAGAACTGTTAATCAGCTCAGTGGTCTGGTTAAACTAAGGTATACTTTAACTTTTTCCCACTTTCAGATGGGTGGGACTGGTGGAATGAGTCTGAAGTTTTGACTCTTCTTGGGATAAGTCTCATATCTTACTTTCGAGAAACGTTTAATAAAGTGTCAGTCGCAATGCGCGGAAAATAAATATACTTAAGGCTTTGAAGCCTTAAGTATAATACATTACTTCCGCGCATTGGCTGACACTTTTATTAAACGTTTCTCGAAAGTAAGATATGAGACAAAAGTTACCCCAAGAAGAGTCAAAACTTCAGACTCATTCCACCAGTCCCACCCATCTGAAGGGGAAAAGTTATATACCTATTTATGACAAAGATAAAATCAACTCAACATGTCCTTCCTATACTAGAACAGTGTTCTCCAGTGTATCGATATATATCTGTCTTCTTACCATATTCTATGGAAAATTGACTAATAATAGTAATAACATTAATAACAATATATGTATACACCCATATATATATATATATATATATATATATATATATATATATATATATATATATATATATATATATATATATATATATATATATATATATATATATATATATATATATATATATATATATATATTTATTTGTGTGTATGTGTATTACTCGTGTTAGGCTTCAATTAGCTGAGATAGTTTAGGTTCCAGATTCTTTAATTTGCAAAGTACAGGCTTTCGAAGATGCGTCGGTGCATGAAGACGAAAACTGTATGCCTGTAATTTAACTTATCTGGAAATTTAACCATCACGTCTCACTGAAGTCTAGCACGAGTTATATGAATATACAGTATATGCACATTGTAGTTGTGTAGGTATTTTGTGATATCTGTATGTATGTATGTATGTACGTATGTATGTATGTATGTATGGATGTATATATATATATATATATATATATATATATTTATACATATATATATATATATATATATATATATATATATATTATATATATATATATATATATATATATATATATATATATATATATATATATATATATATATATATATATATATATATATATACATACATATATATTTATATATATATATATATATATATATATATATATATATATATATATATATATATATATATATATATATATATATATATATATATATATATATATATATATATATATGTAATGTTTTTATCTTGTTCCTTTTTTTTATGTTCTTCGTTAGTATTTTGGGCATATTTCCTTGGAAGGTATTTGGTCTATTTCCTGCTTGTCTGGAATTATCATAGAATTTATTATTCAGTTTAAAATTAGGATTATTATTTCTGACTTTCCTTTCATTTTGAGCTTCTGTTGTTCCTAATGAATTCCTTGGATAGATTTATTTCTTTCCTTTGGATTTCTTCTCTCATTGTCTTCAATGTTTGAAGGCTTGTTTTTCTGGGATCAAGTTTTATTTTTCTGAAAGCTTTCTTTTCCTCTTCTCCAAGAATATTATATATGGTTCCAAATGACACGTAATTTAATACATGCCGTAGCTCAACTAATTTCTGGGCACTAGCCCCAAACTGATCCTTGTCTCCTATAGTAATACCTGTCTTCTAAATCTTCGCTTATTTTCTCTATTGCATTCTCCACGCTTGCGTACAAATTAGCAATTGTTTTATATTGTGGGTTAAGAAATCTAGTTAGGTTATATAAACCGTCAGTCTGATTTACTGGTTCCCAGAGTGATAAACAAATTTCTTTAAATTCTACATAGTTATTAAGTTTGCTAAAACTTGTGGAATTCAAAGTTTTATGTGCGTCTCCATGTTCTGAGCTGACGAGCAACAAGGCTTCATTTATCTTAGCTCTTTCATCTGTTATTCCCCTGACATTATACGACTATCTGCATCTGCTAGCCAATGATTTACAGTATAGGCTTCGAGTCTGCTTTTTGTCAGGATTGGAATCATCCACCTGTCCACAGAAAGCGTGTGGCGGTTGTTATGACGGCCGCCTGGTTCATATTAAAAATTGTAATGTGCGAGTATTATTAGTATTATTAGTATTGTTACTATTATTATTATTGTTAGTAGTATTAGAATGATTAACACTATTTTGGTTCTGGTTATTTGTGTTATTATTGTTAGTATTTCCTTGCACTACAGCGGAGTGGGAATTTAGTCTTGAAATTCGACTTCGTCTAATTGTCGACGGTCTTAAATCGTAATGTGAATGTCTAACAGTGTTCAGTAGTTCATCAAATACTCGTTGCATGTCCACACACAAAAAAATTTTTCACTCAGAGTACATCAATCAAAAAAAAAATTTTCGTTATATTGTACCAAGATTAAAAACAATTTGTCAAATTGTCACACAAAAAAAAATTAAATTCTCTATTGAGTTCAAGTGCACAATTAAAACCTTTTTTCAATACTCAAAATAAATTCTTATATGAAATTGGGCATCATATCATTAAAATTCATTACAATAAGTACACAAAATTACATATATAACTTCTCAAATAATCATCACCAACCGAGTAAAAAATAGCTAATTCCCTATCTAAATTATTTACTAAATAATTAATCTATCATAGAGAGAGTAATGCTGGTATTTATGCAAAAACAATTTTATTCACTAGAGAGAGTTTTCTTAATTTTCAATCTTATAGCAAGATGCAAAAAAAATATATCTTCACTTATTTATTAAGAGAGAGAGTGGACAGTAAATTCCTTTACTGTGTTGTGTTGTTGATATCGTGATATCGCTAAATGTTGTTCATTCGGCGGTGAATGTTTCGCTGTCGGATCACTACGTCTGCGTTGTTTTTCCGCTGTGGTTTTCCGCTTTCGGAATCTTGTTGAAAGTTTGTACGTTGTTTTCTTCAATCACTCGATGCAATGTCGCTAACACTGGGCTTATTATCGCTGTCGGCGTCTTGCTTAATTTGTTGACGGTAACAGTTCAAAATGTTTTTGGCTTCGGGACGCACTAAACTGTTTTATTCACACTCGACGTTCTTGTTGTAAGCTGCTATTCGCTGGAGTATTTTTATTTCTTCTGATATATTTTGTTCGTCGTCGTAAAAAAATCTAAGTTCGTTTTGTAGAATTTCGTTTCACTGTAACTTAAATAATTGCACTGATAATTTCATTAATGTTCGTTTGTTTCGTCTCGCCTTCTGGATGCCACCGCTGCCACCATTTGTAATGTTTTTATCTTGTTCCTTTTTTTATGTTCTTCGTTATATGTTTGCATAGATTTTAGTCTTTCTCTTCTTACCTTGGTTTCTTTCGAGGTGTCCTTCAGATAAGCTTCATGGATGATGTGCTATCTTTGTATATTTATTCCTTTTAAATATTGATATCTCTCAGAAAGGCGTATAGAGACGAGATCGGTAATTTCTTCACTTTAATTAGTACTTAATATTATAAAGATCAGTACAAAATTAACAAGTTACAATGATAGAAACGAATCACTCTTGAATCAGTCTATATGGGGAACACGGAAGCGATTGGGAGAAGTACTCTCCCTTGAAGGACACAGTTCTGACTCTCGTCTCCTCGTCGGTCTCTCACTCGTTGAACTCTCAGGAAACTTGCTATCTGTAAATCTCCACCTCCTTCTAGCCTTATTGGAAGGATTAATCAGCAAGACCTCCCCTTCAAGTAGCTGATTGGAAGGACTGTAGTGGGTGTGATTCAAATCTCTCCTTAGAGGACTTGATAGGAGGTGATCTTAGGAGGGTGTGGGAAAGACCCTCCCACACATAATTGATTGGAGGTTGAAGAAGTATATCACTTGGTCAACCCCCAAATTCCTGGAACTTCACGAAAACACCTTCCGGAGAAGGCGGGGCTATAGAATCAGCTGTTGTAAGCATTTAGACTGTGCTGACTCATGTTTTGCTTGGCTTCAATCGTGAGGTCATTATTTCATTTTTACGACTGTTTTTATGGTTTAAACACGATATACTGCAATGTAAACATCTCGCGTATTGATAACACGACCCAACAGCATTTGGCCGTTATCACTGTGTTCTTTGCCTCTCTCTTTACTCTTATTTCTCTCCCTCCTCTCTCTAACTTTTTCTCTTTCTATCTCTCTCTCTCTTTTTCTATTTAATTTCCCTATCTATTCTACACCACAACATCTATATATATATATATATATATATATATATATATATATATATATATATATATATATATACATATATATTTATATATATATATATATATATATATATATATATATATATATATATATATATATATATTTATATATATATATATATTTATATATATATATATATATATATATATATATATATATATATATATATATATACAGTATATTTATATATATATATAATATATATATATATATATATATATATATATATATATATATATATATATATATATATATATATACACAGTATATTTATATATATATATATATATATAATATATATATATACACAATATATATATATATATATATATATATATATATATATATATATATATATATATATATATATATATATATATATATACATATATATATATATATATATATATATATATATATATATATATATACATATATACATATATACATATATATATATATATATATATATATATATATATATATATATATATATATATATATATATATATATATATATATATATATATATATATATATATATATATATATATATATATATAGCCAACCACGCCCTTGCTTGAATACGTTAAAAGAAGTTCTACAGATGCAATAATTATTTCTTTTATGACCTTTATTTCCCAGCTGACTTTAGTTACTGACATTTTTCGGTCTGTCAGGCACTAACTCTTTCTCTCTAGGAAAGTCTACTGCCCCTTTAGTAGCGCATATTTTTAACTTAGGCGGTGGGTGTGAAGGTCAGGTTATGATAACATTTATCACTACCATGAGTAAAGACCTCCTAATTCCTATAGACAAATGATGCAGAATTGAGTTATTTTATAAAACGGGGAACCTTATGGATATTTTAATTTTTCTCATTTATTGAGTTTAGATAAAAAAATTAATTTGCTAAATGAAATGTGTGTCACTTATTATATGTTACTTATAGAAGCTTCTTACATAAGTTTCTAAAATACTAAATGCATCATTCTGGAATTTTTGTGCCTTAATAAAAAAAAACTTTCAATGGCAATTGATAGGAATATTCCCCCTCCTAATTTGGGAAAACTAACTGTTATATCAAAACTTGGACCTAAATAAATCATCTGCAGAATTTTCTTATCTTCCAACAAAAACCAAATTGACCTCTCTAGGATAAACCATTAATGTGTTATATTTGTCTGAATATATTTACTTCAATAGATGCTATCAGTATTTAGGTAGTTTTCGACTACAATCACGTCTACGTCTGACTTGTAAAGACTCATAGATAACGTGTTTATGACATTCAAATCATCTGAAAATAAATTCCAGCTTTCATAACCGCGAATATCGTAGACAGAGTATAGTGAACTGAGCATGTAATCGGTAAGTAAGTGCAACACAGCGAATTCTCATCGTGTGAGGAAATGAAGAAAAATTGATCTAAATTAGTTTTTAACTTATTAGACAAAGGTATAGAAAAAATAATTTCATATTAATGAAACACTCTTCTTACACACAAGGAATTGTGTATTAATGCGGATCATCTTCTATTATTTCTCGTAAATTATTTCCATTTTATAAAATGGTTTAGAGTCATCTTCAATTTATGCTTTGCTATGTTCCTCTACATATCTATCCATATCTCCTTCGTCTTGTTTATCAAATGACCAGTCATTATCGCACCCAGGACCACACATACAGTATGTGGGTACTGTGTGAGGAAATGAACGAAAATTCATCTAGAGTACTTTTCAACTTTAAAGCAAACACATAGAAGCTATATAGATAAAAATAACTTCAATTTGATAAAACATACTTTTTTACACAAGGAATTATACAATAATTAAATTACAAAGAAAAATATGAACATTTTGTTGTTATTTCTCTTAAATTATTTCCTTTAGCAACTCGGGAACCCACGACATTAGCTTGTACCATCCGCCTGAGACTCAGGGTTATTCGCTTCTCTCTGCTGAAGACGCAGACACACTTGTTATTAGAACATGAAAGTGCAAAGATAGCCCATTGACTTGGCATTCTGTGGATACGTGGGCATGGATTCAAGGCTCCCTTGCCCGAACATGCGTGCATTTCAGAACAAGACACACATTTAAGGTCATCTTACAAGACATCAGATATCCTACCTGTAACATTTGTCAATCTTGGTCCTCCCAACCCTTCTGCAATTTACAATTGCCTCCTGAATGCTGCTGAAGAAGGTGAAAAGTATGAACACCCGATGATCATGGTGACTTAAAATAACGTTCTTTTTGTTATCGGGAAGAACTTTAAACATGATAATCTAATAACATTAGATATGCCAAAGTGAGTGGAGTTTGGCAAAATCCACTCACTTATCTATTACTTGCGTGACATGACAGTCATAACAGTAAGTTCTTTATACAGATGATACTCTGTTAACGTGGTTGGTAGAACTGTTCCGGTCTAAACATAATCAAATATTCATAATGATTCGGAGAAAATTATTAAAACCTGCATAAAACAATGAATTTTCTGGCAATTTTATTTTTACTTAATTGATTCCTCTTTTCACATTGTAAAAAGATTTTTCAAACTAATTAATATACGAACAATGAAAAAAGAAACTGGATACGAACGATATATTTCGTAAGATGATGCAGTATTAAAAAATATCGTAATTATACGTAGAGAGAGAGAGAGAGAGAGAGAGAGAGAGAGAAGGGTGGTGACTGGTATTCCATGATTTTATTCGAACGCTTTGCAAACATTAAATAAGGAAGAGAAAAAAGCGAAGAAAAGGTTTTTTCTGAAAATCGCCACCAAGAATTACGGCGCAGAGAAGGAACCATGCGAGCAATAATAATATCTTACTGAGAAACAGCTGATTTTTACAAACATAAAAAAAGAAAAAAAAACGAAGGTGCAAGGAGACGGGAACGGGTTGGAAGATCGAGTGAGAGGGGCATACAATTACGGTTCCCCCTCTATCCCATCTGGTTAACGATCACCTAACTTGGTAACTTCCAGCAGCTACTTCGTTTATTTCTCCACACGGGACGGGCCGCCACCCTAGTTGTCCAATAACCTTATCGGATTGAATAGAAGGGCGAATACTTTATGCCCCAACGTCTACTCTTACTCCCATACTCGATTTTATTTTTCTTTTAAGTGTCACGCCTGTGAATTTCTCTCTCCCTCTCTCTCTCTCTCTCTCTCTCTCTCTCTCTCTCTCTCTCTCTCTCTCTGCAGTGGAAGACTGGTTTTTGTTTGCTTGAAATAAGTTGAAAAAAATTCCTTTTCCTTTTTAACATCCCCTTAGTGACACAGGACCTTTACCGAAGGTCTGGTTTGACTGGACACATGTGATGTCAGTTGGTCGAAAAGAAACAGTATCCTAAAAAAGTCCATTATATCTTTTCAGGCCCTTAATCGGAGGTAACTCGCTGAGACAGACCAACAAAACGTAAGAGACATCGAAACCAGATCATAAAGAAGAAAGAGCATTAGTGCAATGTGGACGTTCGACAAGAAAAAAATGGGAGAGTGAAACTAATGAATCGTCCAAGGTTTGGATATAACCGTCACGGTAGTCCTAATACAGCTTTCTCTTTCTCTATATTTCTGTCTTCATCGAATACTTATACATTTGTACATGTATGCTGATAAATTAATAAAAAAAAATATTCATAACATCTCCGATGACATGGAAAAGAAGTTTAATAAATTTAAATTAATATGCAAATGCAGATATAAAGGTTTTGCTAAGTGCATTCCAAACAAACAAACCACTGTCCAGTTGCGAACATATTTTTGAACCATAATTTGTCACTTCATACATCAACGTTCAAGCCTAAAGTGGTTTCATTAATCTGTATACTCATCCTAGATGGCTTTGATTAGGAATCAATAGCTAACGTATGATCCATTCAAAATGACAATCAAAAGCAATCAGAAACGTGACTACCATCCAGCCTGCCAAAAGAGGTTCCCAATTTTGCAGTCATAGGAATTACGCTTTTAAACTAGTTGGAGGACTTATTAGTGCTTTAATGGAGGCATTTGGAATGATTTGGTAAGGTCTCTTGCTGCTGAGGTGGTTCTGTCACCTAGAGTAGCCCCGCAGTACTCAAAGAAAATAAGAATTTTTAAGGAAGGAGAGATTCATTTACGTTTTTGATATTCACCCTTTACAATCCATCAGCATATGTGTGTGTGTGTGTGTGTGTGAATTTGAATTCACGCCTTTGTGTGCCAGAGTGAAGTTAGTTGACCACACAAACACGCAAAAAATATGTCTTAAACTTTATCATCACCTGAAACAAAATAAAGTTTGCGCCCTTTTAACAAGGAACAGAAACGTATCGCCTGGAGTTGTGGCAACAATAAAAACTAAGCAAATGGACGAGGCGCCTTCGAATTTCAGAGTGTTGCTTTCAGTTTTATGCACATTCGTTAACTGTTAACAAGAAGCAAATGCACTTCCTGTGTAAACATTACCGAAGAAGCGGTTCACAAACCGGTTTGGTAACTTGACATAGACCTTATTCTCTAATGTCATGCTTCATGGGAGAGAGAGAGCAAAAGAAAGTTATATATATATATATATATATATATATATATATATATATATATATATATATATATATATATATATATATATATATATATATATAAAAGGTAAGCATCTTTCTCTAACTCTTCCTTTTCTTCTTTACTAGTTAACACATTAATCATTTAATCTGTATCATAGAAGCATTGCAATTGTCATCATTATGATTATTATAATCAAATATATAACAATACATATATATACATACAAAAACACAGAGACACACACACATTATATGTGTTGTGTGTAATGAAGTAAATATTATTATGTATTTGATCATAATAATCATAACAGTAATTATGACAGTTGCAATGCTTATTTGGTAGAGAATAATTCATTTATGTGTTAACTAGTAAAGAAGAGAAAGAGACTAGTTAGAAAAAGAGGTTTAACTTTTAAAAACGTCAACATCACGATTCTAGGTGATTGTCACTTTGTTGTTTTCCGGTGTTATATTTATTTTATTCAAGGATACTGATGTTGTTTTACATTTTACTCTACCTTTTTGAAGAATTATCTGTTCGTAAAAATGTGTTTCTTGTAAGCTATGTGTTTTGCCTCATGTTCGAGGTTAATATGTGTTTGTGCGTAAGTGTGTCACGCACTCAACTGTGTGTGGTTGATCTTGATTACTTGTCACATGACTTCCCAACCTGATATGAGACTGATGTGTCTGAAACCTCTAGTATTCACCACGTCTCTTCTCACAGTTTTCAAAATTGTAAGGGTATGCTGAACATGCAGTCAGGTTTTATTTAATCCGGGCAATTATGTGAGAATAAAAATAATAATAATACTATAAAAATGCAGATGGTAATCATCCTAAATGGAGATATACTAATCATTATGAACATTTTTAGGATAAGAAGTTTACAAAACAGAACCAAGGGAAAAAGGGTAATAGCCAAAACATTCATCAAGGTAAGGCAAAAATTAATGCTGTACAAGAACAAGCGTCACCTTCTAATGTATAGCATTTTCGGCTGTCAATGAGAAAAACATTGTGACGTAACAGTTTCCGAAGGTAAGACTGATAATCCCGGATTCGAGTTGCAAAATCGTTTCTCTGTGTTACCAAATCGACGTGCTGCTCAAGAGGAACCAGGGTGAGTAACTTTCATTCTAAACCTCAACCCCAACCATCTGTCTTAGATATTTTGAGTATACTTACCCTTATCCATAGTAACATAGATGAACGCCTTGTCATAAAAGCAGTGAGTAAGCACCCTAAACTGTTTATTGTGTTCCTCGGTACAGGTAGCTCTCGTATTTTTGCTAGATCTGAAGACCCACCACATGGTTTTTTATGATTATCTCATTGAGAAAACTCAGGTGAAGTTGGCAGGCATAGGTAATAATAAACTGAATATTATGGGTTCTGTTAAGGTTCAGTACCGTATAAGTAAACATATTTTCACTGATGATTTCATTGCGGTCGATGGGAGGCAGATGTTGTCCGTGATAATTTTGGGATATACGTTTATGTCATGGAACAATACTGCTATGCTTCCAGCAAAGCGTGGTGTCTTGGTTAAAGGAAAATTTTCCAAGGCTTCTCATACCCTTAAGGGCTGGTTTGCTGCTAAGAAATTAATTCAAAAGAAAGTTACATACATTGGAACTCTAATTGGTGTTTGGTCCATTTCAGAGATTAATGAAGCTACTAAAGATAATAAATATCTACAGGTAATTTCAGGAGGTAAT
This sequence comes from Macrobrachium rosenbergii, assembly GCF_040412425.1. Lineage (NCBI taxonomy): Eukaryota > Metazoa > Arthropoda > Malacostraca > Decapoda > Palaemonidae > Macrobrachium > Macrobrachium rosenbergii. The sequence goes on from NC_089769.1 coordinate 27,271,846, forward strand.
AATTAAATACAAAGTGTTTCTCTATTCACACTCCTTTAACGAATTTTCAGATTCAGAAATATTTGTTCTGGGGGTCATTACTCATCTGACGAGTCCATCCACTTCATGAGTAAACGATGCAGTCAACAATAACACAATTTCTAATGTAATTATAAGTGAAACAAAAGTTCTTATAACGAATATTCCATTTCATGTTATGTTATCATTCAAAATCGTCTTACCTGGATCAGAAATAACCCTTTTGATGGAAATATTCCCTTTAAATGAAATATGTTCATTTCATGGTTTATCACACAGAGAAGTACCATATACAGTTTTTAATAATAATCAGTGTGTAATATAGGTTTTCAATCACTTACGATTTATTTTCATAAAGTATACACATCTGATGGACGTTAAGGTGTTACATTATAAAACAATGATTGCTGCTAAAGTAAATCAGATTCCACCCGTGGAATGCGAACAAATTCTCAAACCAAATAACGCTAAGTTACCAACTAAAATTCCTAATATTCATGTGAGAAAGCAATTTGCAAACCTGTTATATGGGTCTCATGTCAATGCTTTGTGCATTATCAAGTGTTTGTATATAGCTGTAAAGTAATTCTTCCAATAGGTCATAAACCATTTAGTGATTTTTCAAAGGTTTTCAGTTCAGTTTTGAACGGGCACGTTGGCATATGATTTCATAAGAGTTTGGAGTTCAGATTATATGTGCTTAGGTGACTCTGTATCCCGGTATTCTCTATGGTAGGTTTGGTATCCTTATTAGGTGATGGTTTTTAATCCTGAATGTCTGGATGATATTTTAACTGTACACTCTGAAGATTGTAGTCTAGAGTTTGTAGTCTCAAGCTTGAAGTCTGATCTCTAATTTCTAATGTCTGTAGTCTTCGGTCTTTTAATAACGGTCTAGACTCTAGAGGTAGAATGATTCCTTTTATTTTTTCTTAATCCAGGGGTTACCAAGCTTAGAGTTACAATAGCTGTTCGTAAACAGGAGAATTATTCTAAACATACTAGATTATAAATGCCTTGCAAAGCTCTAAGGATTTAATCCTTTAATACATGTTGTTTGATGAATATTGTTATGCTAATTGTGTTTTGTAGGGATCTTCCTCGTAGATGTAGGTATACTATGAATACTGGTATTAATCAAGTTATGATACATTGCACGCTAATAAGAAGAGCTCGTGCGTGGTTGCATATCAACGAATACTAGTATTGATCTAATATTATACAAGGAAGTTGACTGAGCAATATTTTTTAGTGTGGGTGCAAATTAACGAGTTGAATACTCAAAATGGTTTTCCTGCTATAATTAAAAATATCTAAGTATATTTTATAGATTGACTATGTTTGTAAATATTCATTTTGTGAGGCTGGTCGTAAGACTAAGGGATAAGATAATTTCATTGAGTTTCAGAATTCCTTTGCAGCAAATAGATTAACTAACTAATATTAATAAAATAATGAGAAGTAATAAAAGCAAGGTTGTGGTAGTAAGGTGACGGAGACATCTCTGGCATTCCGGAACATAATCTCTTTTTTATTTTCATTTCTAATGAACCAAAACAGGATCAAGGGTGAAATATTAATAACCAGTAAGGTAAGGCTTGACTTATTATTCAAGTGTTCGTTGATGTTATAGTTATTATAAAATTAGCTAGACAGATATGATAAGATCAACTTGAATAAAGTTGCTGACAAAGTGTTCGTAAAACACATATATATGTGTGTGTGATTCAAATCAGCCTGAAATCATTATATATATATATATATATATATATATATATATATATATATATATATATATATATATATATATATATATATATATATACACACACACACACACACACACACACACACACACACATATATATATATATATATATATATATATATATATATATATATATATATATATATATATATATATATATATATTACTAAAAGGACCTCATTCAAACTGGATGGTATCTAATAGAGTTTTTTATTCTGAACAAAAACTCTGTTAGATACCATCCAGTTTGAATGAGGTCCTTTTACTAATTCTACTAAGCACAGAACAATTGTGTATGTGATAAAGTTAATATATATATATATATATATATATATATATATATATATATATATATATATATATATATATACACACACACACATATATATATATGTATGTATATATACATATATATATATATATATATATATATATATATATATATATATATATATATATATATATATATATATATATATATATGTATATATATATATATATATATATATATATATATATATATATATATATATATATATATATATATATATATATATATATATAAATGTCATATGTGTGTGTTTTGTGTGTGATTAAAAGCACCCTCTGAAATACCCTTTAGAAAATTACATTTCAGCTAACTGACACTGCCACAGTTTTTTTAATTAAGAAACGAACCAATTAATTGCCAATTTTCATTTGCATAACTCATTGCTCTCGAAAGTGTGATCGGAATATAAGTAAAAATATGAATTTTTCTCTGATTAGCGTCCAATATACGTATTTTACAACTGACACCCCGGAGTCTGGATTCATTCGGGATCACAGTCATTCGTATACACTCAGTGGGTGTAATTGGTATCACATGAACAATAGCATAAACGATAACAGATATGATAATTGCGATCACACACATATTACATGATAAAAGACGCATGAAGAATTAAGAAATCATGATTTATTTAGGAAAGGCGGAAGAGATTCACAAGTTCACAAAGACGTTGCAGAACCCAAAAGGGTTCACCTAGTATGTATGGATGGTAACCCAAAGATAAGATTGATGAATAGAGACAAACATTGTAAACTGCCTATAAACTGAAAGAGAGAGAGAGAGAGAGAGAGAGAGAGAGAGAGAGAGAGAGAGAGAGAACTGGTGACATAGATAAGTTTTAACCTTTGATTTCCTAATTGGTACATCGCTTCAAAGTTACATATCATGGCTCGTTAACAGTTCCCGAAGGGAAGGGCTAGTTGAACCATCGTCGGCAGTTGCCCGAAATCTTTGCCAGTAGGAAAGCGATGGCATAGAGAAAGCTAATCTCCACAGACAGGGCTTTTAGGCGTAAGACTGAACCCGTAACTCTGTTAGATCACTCCCTCACTTAAGCCTGTCAAAACGGTTCCCTGGAATCATGAAGAGACCATCCAACTATACCGGCATCATCCTTTCCCAGCCCACCGCCCCCTCTCCTCATATTTCTGGAAGACGTCTTCCTACTTCCCTCGTATTTCACGGCTATATATTTTGTCCTTCCCCGTTTCTTTTGGAATGTGTTCCTAAAGCGTCGTAAGTAGACATTACCAAGATACTAGAGAGAGAGAGAGAGAGAGAGAGAGAGAGAGAGAGAGAGAGAGAGAGAGAGAGAAAGTGATAGTATTATCATACTGTACACCAACGAATAGTCAAAATATAGACTAATTAAACACACAACCACAGGCACACAAATATGTACGTCTGTGTATGTGTACAGTATGTTTTGTTCTTGCTTGCGTCGATGACGTGGATGATGCATGAGTCCAACGATAATAGGTTAAATGTAGCAAATCACAAACGCAAAAACTATCAAAATCAGCAGATCCATGATATAGAACTCAATCAAACAGACAAATTATTTTCCAACAAAGAAAATCTCTTTCGAAGAGGCAAACTCGAGTTCAAAAGACACACCGACTCACTAAACAACAAGATACCCGCACCCTTCTCGTCCAAGTTTTTCTGTCGACTTTTATTCGACTTCGGGGCTTTCTTCTTCTGGCCTCCAGAAGTCTAGTGTCTCCTTTCCCAAATGTTGCTCGCTGAACATAAAGCTTCCATTAGCTCAGTGTAATTGGGAAGATTCTCTCTGACGTCGACAACTTGCAAAATGTTTAGATTTTGGAAAGATGCGAAGTTAGTATTGAATGATTTTAATTTTTTTTAGTCACTTTTCCGAGAGAGAGAGAGAGAGAGAGAGAGAGAGAGAGAGAGAGAGAGAGAGAGAGAGAGAGAGAGAGAGAGAGAGTTTCTGACGAAAACAAAACATTTTGGATCGCCAGGATGACCAAAATAATGCGCCGTCTTGGCTTTCAGAACAGTAACGTCTAAAAGAAAAAATGGTTTGACACAAGTTATAAAAGAACATAAATATAAGAAAATGAGTATAAATGGGGTGATTTTGATCACATGGAAAATCATAATTGTAACGAAGACTGTAAGTACATTTTCAGTAATATAAAGGAATGCAGTATACCTTTATTTGGTACTTTGAGAACTGACACAGAAGGAACAGCAATTCTCCTCATATTCAGTTAAGCATGACAACAATCAAAAGTTTTAATCACATAAAACTAACTAGTTTTAAAAGAGAGAGAGAGAGAGAGAGAGAGAGAGAGAGAGAGAGAGAGAGAGAGAGAGAGAGAGAGAGAGAGAGAGAACAAATTGAAAGTTACATGACTCATTTTCTAACATGTCACTCACTCCCTTTACATCTTGCTTTCAGTTTGTCATTGATATTCTATTAGTCATTTATGAATATGAGTAATTTTCTTTCGTTGCTTTCTTCAGCATGAATGATGGTTTACCTTAGGAGCGAGATAAAAAAAATAAAAAAATCAATAAAATAAAAAGAGCTTATATAGTAAAATGAGGAGACAAACTATCAATAGAAAAAAGTTTGCAGGAGGAATAAAAAACGTAAGAAGAAACATTTGCTCCCTGTCAAATGAAAAAAACATTGAGATTATTTCAGACCAGACTACCTCCCTTAGATTACGTTAATCCTTTAAGTTTTGCTAAGCTTCTTTACTCCCAGAATCTCCGGTCCTGAAAGCCCTGCGGTCAGGGACAAATTTTCGAGTAAATATAGTTCATAAAGCTAAAATGTATCTCCTGCAAGAAGAGTGAAAGTCGAGGGAGATGGGAAATGAAGCTTTCATTTTCTTCGTAAATTCGGTCCCGACTCAAAATCATCTTGTTAAAGAAGAATACTTGAGATGGCCAAGACTTGCATTTCGAATTAAGTGCATGAAGAAAGAGTGCTGGCTGCACAGTAGGCTAGTTGTTGTAAAGAATGTTGA
>NC_089769.1:27299467-27326967 GCF_040412425.1 Macrobrachium rosenbergii
ATATATTTTTATAATATATATATATATATATTATATAATATATATAAATATATATATATATATATATATATATTGTATATATGCATATATATATTTATATATAGCAACAATATTCACTATATATATATAAGTGCTATGTATATATATATATATTTATAAATTTTATATAAAATATATATAATATTATTAAATATATATATATATATATATATATATATATATATAATATATATATATATATATATATATAATATATATATATATGATATAATGATATATATATATATACAGTAATATATGATATATAAATATATGATATATATATATATTATAATGTTGATAATATATATATATATATATATATATATAATATATATATATAATATATACGATATAAAATAGATGGGATATAACTTATATTATCAACTAAAAATAGGATGTTTCATAAATATATCATAAGATACAAATATAATACTAATTCGCTTACCAAAAATATATTTGTAATTTCTAAGGTAGTTCGCGAGCCCACGGGATTATATATACTTATTTCAATAAAAAATTCCCTAGCTTATAAAATGATTAATAAAGCTATATATTAAAGGACGTTTTATATTGGTGATGTGATAAAAATTATAATATGGCTGCGTGTGACAAACACACTACACGGTTAGGATTTATAGAGGTGGGTGGATATCGTCTCTAAATACAAACACCTGAGTTCGACGGGCGATTTGTATATGGGAGACGATATCCATTTATACCTCACTTGCTGGCCGCGTGGGTTAAATGCATCCACTGTAGTCCTGAGTTCTTGTCCTTTGCTGGTTCGAGCACACGGGACGACGAACTTATTATCAACTAAAAAATTCCCCTTGGGTAACATATATATATGAAAATATATTATTTCGAGGTAGAGCGAATTGGATATTAAAGGACGTTTGTAGCTTACTGATTGTATATGAATCATATGGTGATGTGATAAAAGTCATATATATACATATATATATATATATATATATATATATATATATATATATATATATATATATATATATATATATATATATATATATATATATATGATGAATCTAAGTTTGTGAATAGAGAGCCTCTCTTAAGGATGAAATGTTATATCCCCATCTGTAAGATATCACCGAGGTGATATAAAGTTGTTTGAATGCTTAATCACACACAAATATAAGTATAAATTTGTGCTAAACCTTGAAATCAACATGAAATATATATATATATATATATATATATATATATATATATATATATATATATATATATATATATATATATATATATATATATATATATACATATATATATATATATATATATATATATATATATACATATATATATATATATATATATATATATATATATATATATATATATATATATATATATATATATATATATATATATATATATATATATATATATATTTTTCTTTTTAAAACAAGCTTTTTCCCATTTTTTGTATGGGAGTAAGCACAATGCCTTCTTTTGAAGGACTTTTCATTTGGCTTTGGGAAAGACCGTAGTCTCGATCGACTGCCCTGCCTGACATCGTGTAGACCCCAGTAGCGTATTTGTGCATATATCATACCAGACCCAACGCCCTTTCTCCCAACAGCGAAAAAGTTGTTGCGTTCATGAGGTCGAGAGTTAGAGACGTGTGAGATGTTTGTTATGTTTTTAGAAGATGTTGGAGTGGCTTTGTTTTGCTGTGTATTTAGTCTGTAACACCCATTTGCTTTTAAGCAAACCTATCCGTTGATTACACTACACTGTAATCCTGGGGTGTCTACAATAGCAAAGTGAATGCCTCTCTGATCAGTCGAACTTTTTGAACTTTGCGCCACAGACCTCTAATATGATAAGCTGAATTTATTTCTTAATAACGATAAGTTCCATAGGTTATATATAATCATATATATATATACATATATAAAATATAAATATATATATAATATATATATATATATATATGATATAGAATTATAAATATAAATATTGATATAAATAATATGTATATATATATATATATATATATATATATATATATATATATATATAAATATATAATATATATATATATATATAATATATATATATATATATATATATATATATATATATATTTATATAAATATATATATTTTTAGAAAATATATATGCATTTCATAATTCAATGCTTATAAGATGTGATGAAAGAATTTTTGGAGCAGATGGTACTGACCGAGCCGACTCAGTTAAAATCTTTGTATTCAGCAAATAGTTTGATTCCTCAGCTCTCTGCGCCGAGAAGCTCAGCAATATTGGCGATCAGGTGATCTCCCAAGCGTTATGTATATTCATGAGTACGTGCGTTACTTTGATCTAGATTATGCCAAAATCTGCCCTAAAAGTGAGTTTGATCGTTCATTAACGTGATAGAACTGCAGTTGTCCAGTCATAGCTTTGGAGTGGTTCCAGGCTTTGAAAATCGGCAGATAAGGTAGAGTCTCAAATCTCTGTTTTTATGGGAGAAAATTGAACTTGTGATTTTTACCATGACTTTCTGATCATTATGAACTTTTGAACTGGTGTGGGAAATTTAATATGAATATTCATACCTCTTTTATATTATTATTTTGTTATGTTTCGTTTGCCATATCTTGGCTATGCATTTTACACTTTCCATTATTGTGTTTTGCATTTCATATATTTTTGGGAGTTTTCTATCATGTTTAATTCTTCCGACAGATGTCTGTGGACTTGTTGGAATAACATGTGGAATTGTGGTAGACTGTTTTTTTGACATGACTTTTATTTATTGATTTGGGAGTATGTGTGATTTTGGGGATTTCCAGGCTATTAGCCATAATGAGACTTCTTTAATCAGAAGTGTTTTGCAGTTTAGAGTTTAGTTATCTGACTCGATAATTAATTTATTATGCATTTTAATCTTTGCTTTGTTTTATTCATTTCTTGTTGGGTTATTTGAATAATAAACCTATTTTTGTAAGAATGATTGTGTTTCTTTAAATAGTCCATTTAGTTGCTTTGGTGGAAATGAGTGAGGTCAGAGAGAGAGAGATTGAGAGAGAGAGAGAGAGAGAGAGCTGAGAGAGAGAGAGAGAGAGAGAGAGAGAGAGAGAGAGAGAGAGAGGGAGAAAAAAAAAAATGCGAGTGTGATCATGGGTTGAACCTTTTCACGTCTTTTTCCTGAAGAAGATCGCTAGGATTACGCTACGTACACTTCTAAAACAAGTGTTGATCTGTTCCTTGTAACAGATTTTAATGGCGGCAGCGGTGTCCCATGTCTTTAATGGTGGCGAAAGAGGGAGATTACTAATAGACTAATTGGTAACGTTGATACCCAAGGCGACTGGGCCGTGAGCGTGATGTGTGACCACTCAGTCTTAAGAGACCGAGTTTCATAGGGTGTCGTGATTACGTGGGTAATACGGGAATCTTTTTTTTTCTGTCTCTATTCGAGTATTGTGAGTGGGGAGTTGTGAAATAGATCTGGATGATCTCTAGAGCAATTTTGGGGTTAACAAAATACCCAAATAAGTGTGAATAGTGGCGATTGTGAGTTAATTACGCAAAAGTGGTGATTCAACAAAAATCACGCTGGTGTTTTTTTGCTCCGTCTTCGAAAATGGGTGACGTCACAGGTTAGCAAGTCGAGTGATAGGTGCTCCGTTTTCTGTTCAAATTGGTGAGTACCCCATTCTCGTAAGTTGCGCAGAACTCCGTTTTCTGTTCTTCTTTTAGAGGGGGTAACTTTTGCCTTTCTCTAGTGTTCTTTTTGGTTTCTTTTTTTATGTTGTTACGCTCAGGGCGTATAATCACTTACAAAATGCCGGACGATGCAGCAAGCACATCCCAATCAGTTGTGGTGCATAAAGTGACGAGCGTTAGCGCGGGAATTACTAATTTTAAAGGGTTAGTTGATGGGAAGCCAACCCAAAATATAGAAACTTTCATTGAGTCAGTGAACAATTATCTGAATTCCAAGAAAATTACGAATGGCGCTGAAGCTTTAACAGAGGCCAAATCATTTCTGGATTTAGATAAAGGAGATATTGGGAAACGAGCACGCAGTTTCGGGTTCAGAAGGTGTAAAACTTGGAATGAACTGCAGAAATTTCTACGAGCTACTTATGGCGGAGTTCAACGTGAATGTGCAGTTCGGAATTTGCGAGCATTTCTTAAATTAAAGAAAGGCAATGATTCACTAGTCCCATACAGTGCGAATTTATTTGATGCAGTAGGTGAGTTAAAGAAATCTATAACAGGCTCTCCATGGGTAACTGGAAATAATATCTCCTTAGATAATTTTGAAAGATTGTTACACTTTGCTTGCCTTTTAACGTCGGTCCCAGATGCAATTGTAGATAGTTTTGATAAGAGAATTGATCTGGATACAGACGAATCCTTTTTGTTTGCACAGATTAATAAAAATCTATCAAAATGCCCGACACTGGACAGTAGTTTTGTACAGGGAGGTGCAAAGATGTCAGCTGCGGTTTCGAAACCACAGAATAATGCTAGTCCCTCGCATTCGGGAAATGATGCAACAGCGAAGACATGTGCACGAGTAGAATCGAAGAAAATTCCAGAGAGATCAGTCACAACGATATGTTGTTTTAATTGTGATAAACTAGGACATAGTAAATCAAATTGCAGAGTGAGATATTGTTCAGTTTGCAAATCTTCAGATCATGGATGGAGACTTTGCCCAGCCACAAAGAATAGTGAATATTCAGGGAAGTCACGGGGAGGTTTTTCTGGATATGACAGGAGAATTCCACATGATGCAAGTTCTAGATACACAAAGGAACAGCAGAATTTTCACAAGATAAGTTCGAAAACGGACACAGGATAATGAGTAATCAGGTCTTAGAGTCACTAGAACCTAGGCCGATTGTACGTGGATTCTCTAATGGCAGTGAAATTTCTATTTTCATTGATTCTGGTAGCTCAGTTAACTTAGTAAATGCTGACCTTTTTCACTCGAAGTTTCCAGAGTGCAAATTAGTCCCTTCTAGTGAGACAGTGTGTGATGTACAAGCGAGGAAACTGAATATTTTAGGTTCGTCATTTCTTACGCTTTGTATCGGTGGAAAGACAATAGTAGAATCATTTTTGGTCATAGAAGGATTAGCCATAGGTGAAATGGTTTTGCTAGGACACCCTTCTTGCATGCGACATAACATCAACATTCTTACGGGAATTCAGGGGATTACAATAGGTGAGTCAGGTTGTTTTGTTCCATATATACACAGGAAAAAAACTTGTGAGAAACCTAAGACACAGTCTGAGACATGTGTAACACATTCATTAGAGAGTGAAGATATTCCGCAAAGATCTTTTAAAGGATTTTTGTTGGAAGATATTGAATTGCAACCGTGAGTTCCTACATTGGTTAAAGTGTCGCTGAAAGAGAAAAAGTTTCCTTCTCAAGTGTGCGTTGTTGAGGGAACCGAGAAATTCAAAGACGTTGTGAGTACGGTGTCAGTGAATGAAGTTTCAGTCGCAGGCGTGACTTCAGTAGAATTAGTTAGCTATCAAGACTCAGTGAAAAATATCACAAGGGTACTTATGTAATTGATTTTGAAGAGTTTAATGAAGAACATAAATTAGTGAGTTTTTGTGGAGACGGGAATATGTTTCCTAACAAGGAGCAACAGTTCCGAAGTCAGGTTCTGCATGAACATTTGGCTAAAGTTGATTATCCTGAGTATTCAGATAAAGTAGAGAAAGTGTTGAAAGAATATCTAGATATCATTGCTTTGAAGGGAGATAAATTAGGAGTTACAGATGTTTTAGAACATTCAATCCGCCTAGAAAAGGGTACAAATCCCATATATATTCCAGCATATCGAATTCCTTTTAAGATCAGAGAAGAAGTAGAAAAAGAAGTTCAGAGGTGGGAGTCGGAAGGCATTATCAGACCGTCCAATTCTCCGTTTAATTTTCCTTTGCTTGCAGTTCCTAAGAAAGACGGTAGTATCAGAGTTTGTGTAGATTTTCGTAAATTGAATGAAAAACATGCCCAGATAGATATCCTGTAGCTTGTTTGCCTGATTTGTTTGTTGAGATCGGTGGCAAGAATATATATTCATCTATAGATCTTATGCAAGGGTTTTTACAGGTTCCTTTGTGAGAGTAGCCGTAAATATACAGCATTTTCGGTACCAAAGGGACATTACGAGTTTAATAGGATGCCTTTTGGATTACAAGGGTCCCCAATAACATTTACTAGACTGGTTAACACAGTACTTCATGGCTTGTTAGGAAAGTCGGTGTTTGTGTACATGGATGACATTCTCATATGCACAGATACAATTGAAGAACATCTAAAGGTGTTAAAGAAGTCCTCAAGCGATTACGGTTCGCTGGGTTAAAGGTCAAATTGGCCAAATGTGAGTTTCTGAAGAGAAAAATTGTCTATTTAGGACATGTTATCTCTAAAGAGGAGTTAGAGTGAATGATGAGAAAGTTAAAGCCATTGTGAATTTTCCAGTTCCCAAAACCAGGAAACAGATTCGTTCGTTCCTAGGGTATGTCGGGTTTCTTTCGCCGTTTTGTGCGGAATTTTTCTACAATAGCGTCTCCATTGACAGATTTGTTACGAGAAGACGTTAAGTTTGTTTGGGGTGATAGTCAACAATTAGCTTTTGAGAAGCTTAAGAACGCTTTGGTGAACCCACCAGTTTTGAAGTTTCCAGATTTTAGTCAACCGTTCACCTTAGTGACTGACGCGAGTCAGGAAGGTATAGGTGCGTGTTTGATGCAGAAATTTGAGGGGAAATTACACCCAATTGCTTTTATAGCAGAAAGTTCAAAACGCGTGGTAGTAACGAAAGGCTGATGTCAGTTGTGGACAAGGAGGCTTTCGCAGTCGTCTCTAGCCTTGTTCATTTTAAGATGTTGTTGTTGGGAAATAAAGTTGAGATTTTTACAGATCATCAACCGTTGTTAGAGCTTTTTAATAAGCCAAATTTGTCGCCCAAGAGAGCACGTTGGTTCCTAACATTGAGAGATTTTGATGCAAACCTCAAATACATTGAAGGTAAGCATAATGTAGTTGCAGATGCATTGAGCAGATATTTTCCGGTCGAGGATGAGGGAATACACACCGAATCCTGTGTGGGAGAAGAGAGTAAATATTTGGTGTCTAATGTCTCTGATATTAGTAGTTCTGAGAGATCGCATGTAGAGGACATACACGTTTCTACAGTGCATACTTTGGGGAGAAATAGTGAGTCAGCAGTCTCGGGAGAGATTGTTGTTCGTGATAGTGAGAGTAACGCCGTGTGCTATATTACGGGTGAAAATGTCACTTGGGACATAGGCTTGCTTGAACAAAAGCAAGATGAAGATAAATTGTTGTCAGATGCTAAGGCATTTCTTAGGGAGTTTCACCGAAGAAAGGGTATAAGTTGCCTTTTTCTGGTCTAGAGTTGGAGAATAATTTATTGGTGAGGAAAGTTAAGTATAACTTGCTATGAAGTACTCGAAGCATGGGTGAAATTACACAAATCATCGTGCCAGAGAGTCTAGTACCACAAGTTCTAGACATTGTACATTGTAAATTTGGTTCTCCTCATTTAGGTGTGGACAAGACGTATGAAAACGTCAGGTCAAAGTTCTTTTGGAAAAATATGTTTTCCGCAGTAGAAGCCTTTGTGAAGAAGTGCGCTATTTGCAATGCGAATAAGCCAGCGACGACAGTGTCGTGTCGTTTGGGTTCATATCCCGTACCACATAGGCCGTTTCAGAGAGTGCATATGGATATTCTGGGTAACTCCTCAGAGTCCGCTTATGGTTGTAGACATTTATTAGTAGTTGTTGATGAGTTGACTCGCTTTGTCGAGATTTTCCCACTGAAATACAAATCAGCTGAGGAAGTTGCTATAGCGTTCTTTAAGGGGATAATTTGTCGATATGGTGTTCCTGAATGTCTGATCACAGACAATGGTAGGGAGTTTATTAATAAGACTTTAGACGGTCTTGCTAATTTACTGGGAATAAAGAAAGTATCTATAATCCCGTATAGACCTGAAGCAAATGGGTTATGTGAGAGGGCGAATCGGAAAGTAATCGAAGCTTTGCGCATGACGGTGGGTGGTTCCGATACACATTGGGACAGATCTTTGGATGAAGTGCGATATAGTATCAATACTATGATGAATGACACAATTAAGATATCTCCAGCAGAAGCTTTGTATGGGTACAAGTTGAAAGGACCTTTTGATTTGTTGCCAGAGCGAGTTCAGGGTGATGTTACGGTCACTTCGTTGATAAATACAGCGAGAGAAAGATTTGCACGTATCAGTAAAGAACTTGAACTTAGTTCGCGTGCAATGGTAGAGAAAAGTAACGCGAAATCGAGGGGAGTAGCTTTTTCGATGGGTGATAGAGTGTTTGTTAAAGTGAATGTTCGGAATGATCTGAATTATAAATTAAGTCCGAAGTTCCACGGACCTTTTGAGATTGTAGAGATCAAAAGAGGGAATAGATTTGTAGTTAAAGATGTAAATACCGGTGTGACGAAATTGACCCATATTTCGAAGTTGAAGAAAGTTGGGATGTAATGGAACGTTTGTATATAGTCATGGAGTGGGACGTTTGTATATAGTTAGAGGGATAAATGGGTTGATGTTTGTATATATATGATATTTATTTATTTTTTTTTGTCTCTTGTTCATTCTAGATGTTGAAGTTCTTAATCATTTGTTTTCGAATGATTTTGGGAATTGAGACATGGGCTAATTTCATACGAGATTTGACCCGTGTGTTAGTGTGTTAGTGTGTTATGGTGTTATTGTGTTAGGATGAGTTTTGTCATCTGACGCAATATGTGTGTTGTTTAGGATTTTTTTTTTTGGGGAGGTACTTAGTATATCGGACCGAACAAGTCTGATCTTTTTTTTCGGGTTGGGAGATCGTATTTGAGTATTTGGATTTTTTTTCAGTTTTTTTTTTAAATGAAGGGAGTTGTATTGTGAGTAATTGTAGTTGTTAAGATCATGGGAGCGATTGCCATTACGTCAATTGCTATTTTGTTGAGAGTTAGTTAGGTGTTGCGAAATATTTGCTAACTGGAGTAGAACTTTCATGTCTTTTACGAGATATGATACCTTTTAGTGGTTGGATAGAATTTTTTTTCTGTTGGATAGAATTTTTTTTTGAGAGTGAGTTCCGTAGAGTTATTGTACTTAATAGTGAGTTGACTGTGATTATTCTGGATACACACTTGGAATTAGTTCACATTAAGAGCGTTTGACTTTTGCATTAGTAGTTTTATTTGGTTCAGTAACATGAAACCTTTTTGTTATTAGACCTTTTTTGAGTGCTTTTGGGAGACTCAGTAGTGACATGGGATGGATTAGAGACCATGTTCATTTTGGGAGATCAATATGAAGGTTCGGGAGTTGATTATAAGACATGTTGTACTTTAGTTAGAGAGAAGTGTGTGTGTGACAGTAGTGTTTTCCAGTTGCGAGTTGTATCTGTGGGTGGTTGTGAATTATCATTAGTTCATGGACAGACTCCGACAGAATGTGACTTTAGACAGTTCCTGCGAGATTACCACATTGTGTCCACCAGAACGCTTACTGCCGTGGTCTGCAAAGAGCCCCATTACAATGATGTGCCAGAACAACAAGTCGACATCATTCGTGCTTCGAGGGTCCAAGCTGTTCGACTCATCCTGCAGAATCCTGTCTACGGACTTTCTCGTACTTAGCCGTGCTGTATTCAACAGTTCCGAGAAGATAATTATGCGTCATACGCATAACGAGCATTTGGTAGTGGCGGTACCTACAACCAGGGTGCCAATGACTGTTCCACAGTTGGAAGACGTCAACGATCCCGTGATGTTCGAGTATCAGGAATATATTATGCCGACAATTTTAATTGTCTTAATAGCTATTTTACTGATAATTCTTGTTGTGGGAGGTAGTAAAGCTTATTCGTGTTTGTAAGATTACATGTAAAGGCTCTAAGAACACAACCCCAGTGACTTTGGAAGTGCGTCATGAGAGCAGTCCTTAAAGCTGCAGTGCAGTAGACTTTGCTAATTGAGCATAGCCCTATCTGTTATGTTTTATACATATGCTTTTATTTTTAGTTTGCCGTTAAGGAGAGCGAGACGCTCTTATGTGGTGGCCGAGCACTGTTTCAGAAAATATGGCCGCTACAATCTTATAAGATACATGGTGTGATGAAAGAATTTTTGGTGCGAGATGGTACTGACGAGAGCTCGAGTTGCAAAATCTTTGTATTCAGCAAATAGTTTGATTCCTCAGCTCTCTGCGCGAGAAGCTCAGCAATATTGGCGATCAGGTGATCTCCCAAGCGTTATGTATATTCGTGAGTACGTGCGTTACTTTGATCTAGATTATGCCAAAATCTGCCCTAAAAGTGAGTTTGATCGTTCATTAACGTGATAGAACTGCAGTTGTCCAGTCATAGCTTTGGAGTGGTTCCAGGCTTTGAAAATCGGCAGATAAGGTAGAGTCTCAAATCTCTGTTTTTATGGGAGAAAATTGAACTTGTGATTTTTACCATGACTTTCTGATCATTATGAACTTTTGAACTGGTGTGGGAAATTTAATATGAATATTCATACCTCTTTTTATATATTATTATTTTGTTATATTACGTTTGCCATATCTTGGCTATGCATTTTACACTTTCCATTATTGTGTTTTGCATTTCATATATTTTTGGGAGTTTTCTATCATGTTTAATTCTTCCGACAGATGTCTGTGGACTTGTTGGAATAACATGTGGAATTGTGGTAGACTGTTTTTTGACATGACTTTTATTTATTGATTTGGGAGTATGTGTGATTTTGGGGATTTCCAGGCTATTAGCCATAATGAGACTTCTTTAATCAGAAGTGCTTTGCAGTTTAGAGTTTAGTTATCTGACTCGATAATTCATTTATTATGCATTTTAATCTTTGCTTTGTTTTATTCATTTCTTGTTGGGTTATTTGAATAATAAACCTATTTTTGTAAGAACGATTGTGTTTCTTTAAATAGTCCATTTAGTTGCTTTGTGGGAATGAGTGAGGTCAGAGAGAGAGAGAGGGATTCGGGCTGAGAGAGAGAGAGAGAGAGAGAGAGAGAGAGAGAGAGAGAGAGAGAGAGAGAGAGAGGGAGAAAAAAATGCGAGTGTGATCATGGGTTGAACCTTTTCAACGTCTTTTTCCTGAAGAAGATCATAGGATTACGCTACGTACACTTCTAAAACAAGTGTTGATCTGTTCCTTGTAACATATATATATATATATATATATATATATATATATATATATATATATATATATATATATATATATATATATATATATATATATATATATATATATATATATATATATATATATACATACACACACACACACAGTGGTACCTTGACACACGAGTTTAATTCGTTCCGTGACCGAGCTTGTAACTCATTTTGCTCATAGATCAAATCGAATTTCCCCATTAAAATGAATGGAAATACTGTTAATCCGTTCCAGCACCCAAAAAACACGCCAATTTTTCTTATGTGCTTTAAATAAGAAAGATGTACTGTATAACAAATAATGTATCAAAAATAATAATACATAATAAAATTCAATATAAAAATATAAACTGGTTTTATTGAGTGTACTTTACCTGCCACAGGTGAAGCAGTGAGACAAGCGGGCTAGTGAGTGTCTCAGTGGGTGCAGAGGGTGGTAGTGAGCGGCAGAAGATTGGGGGAGGAGGTTTTATCACACTGTTCTCTATCGCTAACTTAACTTACTCACTACACACTTAATGGTACATTGCTAAATTTAACCTACACACTATGCTACACTTTAGCGTTAATCTTAATTGCTACATTTTTTATTTTTCTATTTTTAATCTTCTTCCTCTTCACTGACTTTTGCTTTTTTCACCATACTTTCCTCGCTTTCACATGCAGGGCATTTCACTAAAAACCTGTCCAAGGAGGTTTGTTTCATTCAAAGTTTTTTGAAAATGAGCTAGGCAAGTGTCGTTAAACAGCTCTGATGCACAACCTGTTGCAACATTTTCAAGATGTTTGTTTCCAATAAACAATACAGTTTTCTCCCACATTCCCAACACTTCCTTAATCTCACTTGTAGCAACCTCATTCGACACTGGATAATCCTCCTCCTCCAAAACCCTCAAAGCCTCTGTACGATGCTGCTGTTGTAGCTCCTTTAATTCCTTTGCTGTCAGTTATTCAGTATGCTCCTCGATGAGGTCGTCAACATCTTCATCAACTTTTAGGCCCATGGTTTTCCCAGGGACACAATATCCTCCAACAGTAGCTCTTGAGGTTCGAATCCTTTGAAACCTGTTCAGACACAACCTCAGGCCACAGCTTCTGCCATGCAGAATTTAAAGTCGCCCTTGCAACACCCTGTCGAGCCATGTTCAAGCACTGCTTTGAGGTTATGGGGGCCATAAACCTCACCCTTCGAGAATTCTAGGAGGGATCACTCAAAATTATCGACATGGCCTGTCAGGAGACTGTAGTAGCTAGAAGCCAGAGGGGAGATTAAGCAGCCAAAGCGACAAAATATGACAGACATGAGAGGTAAACTCAAAATCAAACTACGTCCCATCACATCAACAAAGAATAGATGGGCCTCGACTCGGTAATCCTTACCTCTCAGGTGATGGCACTTTCACCAGTTAAGCCCGCCACTAACGCTTAGGTATACCTGTGAAGTTATGCCTGCACAGCAGCATTGCCGAAAGGTAGAAATATGAACTCCGGTGTGGAAATTTTCATGCACATGACGGGTGCAGAAGTGGTGTTTTCATTTTACAGTCTTCCATACCAAATGTGGAAAAAATGTCCACACTGTTTAGGGGTTTGTTATGGTTAGATTAATTTTCTTATATTATGTGATTCATTTACTTATTTTCTCTCAGTCATTTGCAAATGTATATATATATATATATATATATATATATATATATATATATATATATATATATATATATATGTATATATATATATATATATATATATATATATATATATATATATATACACACATATATATATATATATATACATACACACATATATATATATATATATATATATATATAAATATATATATATATATATATATATATATATATATATATATATATATATATATATATATATATATATATATATATATATATATATATATATATATAATGACTGAATAAAGAACCATCAAGGCTTATTGTGTATGCCTAAATTATGAAGCAGAAGAAGTCGATCAAGAGATGTCTTGAGAGACACACAGAATGCAGACGATAACAGTGTGACAGCAACTTCAGGTGTTTTTCAAATAATTAAGGTAACTTAAATCTATGTAAAATTATTCTAATAAATGTGAAAAGTAATTTTGGTTACCCTGATAAGGGAAGTTCTTTGCTAAATGATATTGTAATTGTATTTAATGTTAAGATATATATAATAGTCCCATAGCATGTCAAAAGACCCATGTAATGATAAAAATTTAGGTTTTCCTGTTAACATATGGTTAAATGATCTTAAATCTATGTAAAATTATTTAATATATACGTTAGATTTTACCGATGGTTAACTGAATATAAAATTTAGGCTCGCGTGGAAGTCAGTGGTGTGGAAATGATATTGCAATTGTATTTAATCGACCTAAAGTGCTGAACTATATTAATCTAAAGCATGTCATAAATTAACAATGTATCATAAAATTTATTTTTTGAGAATTGATATGGTTATCAGATTAGAAATTGTATATATTAGACAGTAATTTTTCCACGGGAAAAAAATACTTATGTATATTGAAGGCTGCAAGTGGCTGCAGCATCACTCCCGAATGTCTTGAAGATTTCCGGCGTCAATAACCTAGATGCTATAACTTCAATTTCAGTAACCATGAATAAATCATCTTGAAGATTTCACTGAAATATATAAGAATGAACTTTGTTGAATCTAAAATCCAGATACTATCAAATTTAAAAATGCACATTTTAAATTAGTCGAAGAGCTAAATGTGATTGATTCTGCTGCTGACAAAGACTGTTATTGTATGCCCATGCAGTTTATTCATGGTTATAAACCACATATATCAGTTTTTAAATGAAAACAAAAATCCAGAATAGCGAAGTAATGTAAAACATAAACAGGCCTATCTGCGCCTATTTATGATTATGCATCATGCATGTCCTTCAGTTTTAAAATAAAAACAAAATAATAATCAACATGGTGCTGGAACAAAATAAAGCAACAGTAGACTGTGTGTCTGTGTTCATTGTTAACATCATACATTAGCAATGAGTAGCAACCACTCCTGTACTGGACGTCTTTTTCAACGTTTATTATTTTTGTAGCTATTAGCAATCGAGCTATTGACAAAGCATCACGTCTGTGGACGCTATGGCTGCTATGGAGGACTTAGTCAGTGGTGAGGACATGCCTGCAGAGGTCGGCTGTGCAAGCAGACCTGCGCAAGAATGCCTGAACTTCAGTGGCGGCCTCTACTCATCAGATTCTTTTTTATATATGCAAACACATACAAAGAGGATATATTAATATATTGCACGTGTGAACCTCCACCTGAAATATCGTAATAACTAAAGACATAAAAGACAAGACCCCTAAATAAAAAAAAAAAAAAAGCCAACTAACTCTGGTAGGCCTACAATCTTGAAACTGACGGTATTTCACGCAAGTCATTCTTTCCCCGAGCTGTTCATCCCATTAGAATATCGCAGATTTCTTTGGGCTTCGCTCAAAGGTGTATACGAAACGTGATGATGCTCTCAACACGACTGCAATTTTCCACTTCAATTAAAGTAAATCGATGTCTACGAGATCAGAGCGAAAGACGTCTTGTGGATTCTATTTCTTTCAACGTCCTGAAGCTCTCTGGGCAAAGGGAGGGGCAAGATTGTTGTGTGTGTGTGTCTTTTTGCATGTATGTGTGTGTGTGTGTGTGTGTGGAAATGCTTATTTGTGTCTGAAAGTTTGGAGACGTCTGCGTGCAGGTGAATAGAAAAATGCGAACCAGGTATTCTCACCTTGGAAGAGACTAAAACCGTAAACGATGAGAAAAATTAGGAAAATTCGAGCAAAATTTTTTGAGCAGGATGAAATGAGATAGTTTTATTTTTTTAAAGCAAATAATCTTCTCCAGTATAATTAAATGACAAATGAATTTTCACCAAAATTATGACGATACATAGTCTGTAAGAGAGAGAGAGAGAGAGAGAGAGAGAGAGAGAGAGAGAGAGAGAGAGAGAGAGAGAGAGAGAGAGAGAGAGGACTAAGGAAAGATGAGACCAGTGTCGAGCTTTCACAACTGAAGTGTAGGAAGTAGATTGAGAAGGCTTAAATATTTGATCATAAACTAAAGTATTTACTAACAGACATAGTACTCTGAAGTATGGAATCGCTCGAAGATTACCTTGAAATTATGTAACATCCAAATAAATTAGGACTAACACAAAAATAAGCAGTGAGGAGTATATATAATTAAATAAGTTTGAACAAAATACTCCTTTAACAAAGAAAAACAGAATACAAAAAATCCACGTATGAAAATAAAGTTGTCATTAATTGAAAATGTATAGCTTACAAGCTGACAATCAAACTAATATACGCTAAGAAAATCATTAGGTTGATGGACCTTTCAAAGTCTCTGGAACATTTATCGTGTTCATTTTAATCTTTAAAAAATTTTGTAATGTCTGAACTGTTCAGGAAACTACTGATTTTACTGTAGATTTTTTTCCATTTGTAATGATGTCCTGAGACTAATCCGTCGCGTTTTTCCTCAGCATGCTGAACTGTTCAGATTAAGCAACACCCCCCCCCCCCAAGAAAAAGAATAATGAAAATCAATCATATAATTGCGAAGGAACAGGTTTATTTTTTAAAAGAAGTTTGAGAAAAGCGATAAAAACAAAATTAATTACTGCTTCTAATCCTTTGAATGTGGGTTATTCTTCACTAATTTTGCTTTATTTGAGGGGTGAGCAGTAACATGGGTAAACCCAGAAAATATCCAAAATATGGAATGTCTGCTCAGTAAGCCCATATTGACCAATCAAACCTGCCACAAGACCAAATTGATTTATGACCTGATTGATTGTCAATGATGATCAGTCATCCCTCAGGATGAAAGGCGAGCGGGAGACGACAGGAGTAGCGATTGCAATCAACAGCAATGTCCTTGCAAACCCATTAAGGGCATCAAAGCACCTCTCTCTGACAGCAAGACCAAACCGTTTATGCGAATTAGTACAGCGACTTAGGCATCGTAATTGCAAAACCCTTTCGCGTAAGATCCTATGCTCAGTTCATTAGTGTACTTTAAATTCCTTAAGTAGACTGAATTTTACACGTCATTGTTACCTGCGGCTATTATAAAATAACTAAAATCTGTTGGTAAACTCTGATTATAAATCCTATTATGTAAACATATATAATTACGTCCAGATAAAAAGATTAAAATATCAGCATTAATATCACATTAACTTACACCCAGCATGCTACCCGTTGATTTTCACAAAAAGACTGAATATAAAATGCAAAATATTGGTCAGAATAAGTAAAGTCTCTTGGTAAAAATATCTCCCATCAGTGATGTGAAATTACTAGCCAATTAAATTTCAAACATAATCCTGTGCTCCACTGGATACAACTGCAGAAACGCTCTTGAGAAATCGTATAGTGAATGGAATTTCTTCAGTCCACGCAAGATATACGAGGCTCTCGAATGGATTATGCAAATCGGTAAGAGGAGATTTCTTCCTTTCAAGGGCCCTTTGGAAATGGGTGATGTCATACACAGCAATGTTAGTGCGAATGAAATGAGCTGAGAATACATAGATTTCATAAGCAGAAAGGAAAATCACAGAAAATTAACCCTCGTGAAGATTACGCAAACGTTTGTAAATCATTTCTATCTCCTCGACGGATTCAGCCAAATATATTCCCTGAGTTCAAAGAAAGTTGGCTGAAACAGTCTCGAGATTTAAAATACCAGTTCATAACGAAGTAAGTTTCAAAATATGAAGAAGCCAAGCATTATGTTAAATAGTCTCCCAATGCCCAGAAAGTCTAGTCTCCCAACCTGCACAACAGACTGTCGATACTACTTTTGTGGCAACAAATCCATGCCTTCATGCCTGTATCTTTTCGCCCTTCCTCCGTGGATGATTTTGGTGCTTTAACGGCAGTTTGATAACCGCTTCCGTCTCATGCAATTGCAGCTTTCAGGTCAGGGTTTCAACGGCAGTGCAACGAGATATTAAAGCATTGAATTGCAATTTTTAAAAATAGAAATAAAACGGAATGGATAGTTTGATTTTACAGTTTATATTTCCGGTTCCCCATGTGCTTTGAAATTAAGATAATCAGATTGAGGTCTACCAGTTCCCAAAACACGTAGTTCCTCATTGGCAGGGTCGGTATCGTCCTCGGATAGCACTCTGCTGGGCCCGCGTTCGATTCTCCGACCGGCCAATGAAGAATTAGAGAAATTTACTTCTGATGATAGAAATTCATTTCTCGTTATAATGTGGTTCTGATTCCACAATAAGCTGCAGGTCCCATTATTAGGTAACCAATTGGTTCATAGCCACGTAAAATAAATCTAATCCTTCGGGCCAGCCCTAGGAGAGCTGTTAATCAGCTCAGTGGGGTCTGGTTAAACTAAGGTACACTTAACTTTTTTCCAAAACACGTAGTCTTCTACCAAGAAAACAGGGTTCCGTTCCGAGGGCTCGTTTGTATTATCAGTTTGTCTGTAAGTCCAAGAAATTTACCCTAGGGCATATAACACTGTGCGGTAATAAAGCTTTCTATCATGATAATTTGGTTTATGTGCCCAAAAAGTTTTCTCACAATTAAATACACGAAGTAAAATTTATATATCCCATAGATCGTGCGGACACAAGTCTGTATCTTTGAGAATTTTGAAGTTGACGATTTGTCTGTAGAGGACTACCTGTAACTGTTTTATAGTGATAATAACCATAATATCCAAGAGCTTGATTATGACTTAATTTCGATCTGTTAAGCACAACGACGGTCAACATGGTGACTATGGAATGACTCTTGTAATTTATCAGTACGAAATTTTTGCCATGAATATTCATCTGTTTACGAAGCTTCTCACCTGTCGAAAAGTCGTACGTTGTATAACGGGTAAGACAGTTACTCTGGTAACAAACCGTCAACTCTGAATTGAATTCTTCCACAAGTAAATAATGTCAGGAGCAGGCTACCAACTAATAGATCTATCACCCAATGGGTGGAAGCGTCCAATTTCGGTTACATCCTGTCATCCACCTGTTGATATTCTGCTAAACACATACACAGGCATAGTTTCGTGTTTGGAAGTATTGAACCAAGTAAGATACTCTAATGTACCAAATATTTTGATACCCAAAGTGAATTGAATGTCGTTGTGTAAAATATTTAAGGTCTTTCACTGTGTGAGTTATGGTAGTTCATATATATACTGAAAGTAACATCGTGGTTTGGTTTGGTTTACGAAATTTAGATTGAGACAGTGAAAACATGGAGCTCGAGTGGTTGCACAGCAAGACAGAGATCCAAATAATAAAGGAGATTGAGTACAGGGGTCTAAGAAATAAGAGTTGGAGAAGTTGGACTGCAAGAATGAACAAAGGAGGCAGAATGCATGGCAAAGTAAGAGGCTAAACGTCAGTGCAACTGGGGCCGAAGCGACGTTGCAAGCACCATTGTTAGTGCTTACAGTGCGCAACGTGAAGTGTAGGCTACTGACGGCACTAACTACTTGTACGGAGTAAAATTATACCTGTCCTTTTCAAATGCCATAGTAATATTGAAATACTGTTCTCACCAAACAGCGATGAAAACGTTATAAATAATGTAAATTATAATGATGGTGAGTTGCGCATTTTATCCTAAATGCTTCATTTATATTGTTGTAAGGCTGCCTGTGGAGGAAATTAAAAAATTATTTGGTTTCATAATGAAAATTTATTTTAATACCGTAAAAAGCAAATGACCACTTCAGCAATTCAGACACGCCAAAGTTCAATCGAAATCTAGCTGTCACTGGAAAAGAAAAATTTGTACAATCCCACAGAATTACGTGGGAGGGAATCTCCCCCAACTGTTTTGCAGTGTGACATTTTCCTCGACATTTGCCTTTGCTTTACCCTCATCTTTACTCAAATGGCAACAAACTTTATAAAGTTTGTAGTGTCTTTATAATCAACACCACAAATCTACTTTCATTTAACGGACAATTAATCTTAGTTTCTAATAGATATCGACCGTTGAACTTCGAATGATGCTAGTTCAAATTGGATGCATAATCTCTGGTAGAGATGATTCAAAGTTCAGTGCTTTTCCATGACTAACAGTCATATACAACACTATGCCCCGCAATTAATCGCACTTAATAAAAGGTGCCGAAAGTTAGTAAAGACTGGGTAGCACACATGTTTGATTCCTAGCCTATGATACCTACTCGAAATCTTGTGTTATATGAAATCCTTTGGAAAATATATACAAAGGCAATTGAACCCATTTAATACACAAAAGTAGTAAATACTGTATACAGCCCCCAAGTACACACACACATATACACACAGCCTAATACACACATCTTTACTTGAAACACACAATATAATGTAACGTGCACAATGTATCAGTGAGAACTACTGTCATGATAATTATCTAAGCTACATAGACTGATCAGTAGCCACATATTCAGTATATCTTTAGGTACACTGGCTCTGCAGAGTAAAGACAACTTAGATAACGGCATGAAAATATTGTGCCTGTCACTAAAACTTCAAATTGGAAGAGCAAGAATTGTAGTTTTTCTAAACACAGACAAAGACCGCATTTTCCATAAACTTCTCCATGCACTAAGGTTACAGAGATGTAGCAAGAGAGGCACCCAAGTTACATGAAGTATGGCAAATTATACTGACCTTACAATACAAAGAAGGTCAGTGTACGTATTAGACACATTGATTTGTTTAGTTAGTAACAGTCAAAGAAAGTATTAAATACAGCAATTTATGAGCTTGCTATACCAATTTTTAACCTTTAGTATAGTCTACCATACCTATAAAACTATATACCAGCACATCACTGTTACAAGAAATTTTCAGTATATTGAGATATGTCAAGCTCTTCCATTTGATGACAGAGGGTTTCATTGCATGAATGAATACCAACCAGTATTTAAGAGTTTCTGTTAACTATTGTTCAAACAGTAACACCTCATCGCATGGAAGCCTATCTGTGGTCGCTTAGCATGTTCAGCCACTACGGGTCTAAGCTTGACCTCTAAGGAGGAGTTGATAGAACAAAAAGCAGACGAATTTTGCTTCCAAGTCTTAAATCGGATAACTTCTCTGATTCATCAGCCAAGGTATTTACTGGCCACAGAATGGAAAAAACGTCTCACGTTCATTAGCATTACAGATCTGGGAACCAATAAATCCATGCTTACCAACCACATCCAGTGACTTCTGAGACACATCAATACCTTCTCAGAAGCAACAAAAGCTTTTCAATCAATCTTTCAGTTGGAAAAACCTTTCAGAGAACCTTTACAAGCCTTGAAATAAATTTGGCTACCATAATCATTTCAGTACCTTATTTCAAAATACCCAACCCATGTTGCTGCTATAGCAGATGAGAGTGGCCTAGTAAACCCACCCATATCTAATATTGAATTTATCAACGTGGAAAGATCAGAAACATGCAACTGCTCATAACTCATTTACATATCGGATGTTTGTGACTTTGACCTTTGACAAATAAGAATCAAACTTGGTGAGCATGATTACTATAGAATTTCTCTGCAATTTTTGGTTGTGAAATGTATGCCAATATTCAAACTTTTAAACCACCAAAAAATCAGTGACCTTCAATTTTGTTAATTAAGGATAGTGTGAATAACCTTATTCATTAGAAAATGGCATCTAAAATGTGTTAACATGAAATTAATAAATCAAACTGCACAAACCATGAAGCAATGAAAACAGCAAAAAGTTTGACCTTGACCTTCAGTCATCAGACTTGTTGACATATCTGATAAGGAATTAGCATTAAAATTTCTTAATATGAGAAAATTACAATAGGTACATGATTCATTAAGGAATTTAAACTACCAAAGACCTTACACCTTGATCCATGACATTTAAAAGTTAAGCCAGGTGCAATGAATTATTTGTATGGGGAGTAGGTTGCTGTCCATTTTTCTAATAAGCTCGAAGGTAAGGCATTTATCATTTTCATCAGTTTTATAAAGATATGATCATTAATATACTAACTGTCGTGTAACTTTTATACTTATCTAGCAGTACTCACTCCTCTCTCAAAGAGTCCTGTTTAAAATTCGCACCTTACTTATCATGCACTCCAACTAACAATTGAGAAACGAAAGCCGTAAGAATTACGAACGGAATTATAACCAATTTCTTGCCGGACCTGACAAGTAGCATACCATCAATAACAGTTTACAAATAAACAATACCTTCTGCTAATAATAATAATAATAATAATAATAATAATAATAATAATAATAATAATAATAATAATAATAATAATAATAATAATAATAATGCGGATAAGATGAGACCCCTCTCTTGAGTGTAACTCTTGATGTATAACTAAAGTGCCCTGAAAATCCTTAAGCTTCACAAAAACTACTGTCATCATCAGGGGGAATGTAACTAAATTCCCTCTGACGTTGAGGACAGTAGTCCTTGTAAGGATTAAGGATTTTCAGTGAGCCTTTGGCAATATGTCAGGAATTAAACTCAAGAAAAGAGTCTTCTTTTATCCTTATCTTTATAGACTGTGGCTGTTCTTCATATTTTATAATAACGATGATAATTAAAACAACTCATACGCAAAGGTAGGTCACTGAGCAGGCAACCAAAAGGTTATTGATTAAAGAACAAGCATACCCACATATCTTGATACACTAGGGGGCGTTCAGTACTTACAATACCAACACGAAAAATGTCCCGCGAATGTGACGCACAAGAAGCATTTTACAAAGTTCTAAACAATTCTAAAAATGAATATATGACAAATTTGTCATATATTCATTTTTACTCTAACCATGCTAAACAAATTAAGGTGTCAACATTTTCCAGTATGTACCTTAGACCTCTTAGAATTTGTAGTCCTGAATTTTTGGAAGAGGATCTTAAAATTATTGATAAAATAGTAGACTCATTATGTTACCCTCCATATTTTATAGAACTGTAAAAATAAAGCAAAAAAGACATATTACAATCCAACCCGTGTTAACACAGAACCTAAGAATATTCCCTGTTTACCATTTCATCGTAACTTCATTCCTGCAGTGCCCATTTTAAAAACTATTGATATTAACTTATTATTCAAATATAGTAATATTTTGAGAAATAAACTAATTAGGAATAGCCCACCCAGTTCAAACAATATTGTATACAGTATTCCTTGCACAGAATGCAATAAGATTTATATTGGTCAAACATCAAAAGGTCTAAAAGTAACAAGCTCCCAACACATATGCCATTTCAAGAGGCTTATAAAATAATGGCATTTTGGATCATTGGCTTAAGACAGACCATACGATGAACTGGGATAAGTCAACGGTTATCTACAAGTTCAACGACCATCGGAAAAGACATCTGCTAGATAATGTGTTCATTGAAGCTGCTTCCACCAGGAATGTTAATCTCCACCCTGGATTATCCCTTGATCCTTTGTCCCTGTCTTTTTTGTTTAAAGAACATGCTGCGAAGATTAACAAACTGTAACCCCGCCCCTAACTTCTTTTTTTGTATATAAACCTCTGCCAACTTCTTTTGTATTCAGTGTGAACTTGAAAATGTAGAATAAACTACAAAAGTACTTGTTCAAAGTCCGACTCCTGGTTTTCGCTCACCTTCCGACGTGGACTTAGTGATATTCTCAAGTATATATATTATACACATATATATATATATATATATATATATATATATATATATATATATATATATATATATATATATATATATATATATATATATTATTATGATTAGCAAGAACTCGCTAGCAAATTGCCTCCCCCTCTTTTGTTGTTGTTGTTTGTTCTGTTGTTTTCATTTACTGCTAGCGGCTCGATCGATAGACACATTTGTCTATCGAGACTTCGCACGGTCAGAATACAAGGGTTTAAAATGGATTAAGGCCACTCCCTTTAAGCAGATCTTTCTTCGAGGCAAAAGTGATCTCTGTCTGGGCATCAGCTGGACATGACTCAACCCCCCCATGTGTTGGACGTGCCCTTTGCCCATAGGAGGAGATAAAAGCAGAAAACACGAGGCCTCTCGGACACATGTGCACTGGACTGGTGGGAGTAAGGACCAAGCCACCTGCCCTTGGCAGTGCCCTTAGCTAACCACGTGGTCCTTTTCAAAGTATACTTTCTCCTCGTGCCCTTCGACCGCAAGCCACGTGCTCGTTCCACGTGAAATTCCCACGCATTGCCCTTTTACGTGAAGCCCCGCATCCTAACACGTGAAGAAACTCGCCCTCGGAAATCGCAAGTCATCCACGGACCCCTTTTCTACGCTGGAACCTGTCTTACGGTAATGTGCCCTGGAAGACCTCCATTCAGTCACGCTTTTGTCTCATAATATTTACTTAAATTGTGAGCCAGTAATCACCGAATCTCTTGTCAAATGTCCGTGCTCTTCGAGTGTCGGCAGTGCTAAGCTATCATTAATATATCGTAGAAGCCCTTTGGCACCCTCAGTGCAGCTTCGAATTCATTAATCTTTTGTCTATTTTCATTACTGGCGTATAATGTACATATCTCTCATTTCAGAGGACCCTATAGCGTGGAAGCTTCTTGGACTGTGTCTGAATTCCCCAGTTTCATTCATCCTGCAGGAATCCCCTCAGGATCAATAATCTACTAGCATTCCTCTTTCCCGCATTAACGTTATTTATGTAAATACACTCCTGCAAGTTTGCCCCGTGTTTTATGTAATATCTTCCTCAGTAACAAGAGCCTTAAGCTCATATGAAATTCCCTTTGTTTTCCTCTTTTTACGTTTTCCTGGACCCACAAGTCAGAATCACAAGGCTAAAGTACCTTAAATTGTTGCTACCTGTCTCACAGAGAATATTTCAAAGTAAATCGAATATTTATATATATATATATATATATAATATATATATATATATATATATATATATATAAATATATAAATATATAAATATATAAATATATATATATATATATATATATATATATATATATATATATATATATATATATATATATATATATATTTATATATATATATATATATATATATATATATTTATATATATATATATATATATATATATATATATATATATATATATATATATATATATATATATATATATATATATATATATATATATATATATATATATATATATATATATATATATATATATATATATATATATATATATATATATATATATATATATATATATATATATATATATATATATATATATATATATATATATATAAAGTCATTTTCCCAAAATGGGATGACCCTCAGGAAAAAAAGAAATAATCACTGCTACATTCACGCTTAAGCTGCTGAATAGTAGTTGAACCCCTTTGCAGAAACATTCCACAACACTAGTCAATACAGACTCGTACACAAACGGCTCACTACCAGCGTGTGGAATCTAACTACAATAACACTGTAACATTTACTCAAAATTGCATAATACTCTGCCTGTCTGGATATTTCATTTTCACCTAATCTATCCTAACCATCCCAGGCCTTCCTCTCCTTCCTTCCATCACTTGCAAATTGCATTCTGTATTGGTGAGTCCTGAATTCTCCATAATTTCCACATGACTAAACCTTCTCAGAATGTTTTTATCTATCCCCTCATTGCACTGACCCGTTTAACACCTCTTCTACGTATCTCCACATTTTTTTGCCCCTTTCGTTTCTTCTTATATCACCATACTATATAAGTTCCTCATTGGGAGAGTCGCTGTCGCACTTGGCTAGCATTCTGCTGGGCCTGCGTTCGATTCTCCGGCCGGCCAATGAAGAATTAGAGGAATTTATTTCTGGTGATAGAAATTCGTTTCTCAGTATAATGTGGTTCGGAGTCCACAATAAGGTGTAGGTCCCGTTGCTAGGTAACCAATTGGTTCTTAGCCATGTAAAATAAGTCTAATCCTTCGGGTCAGCTCTAGGAGAGCTGTTAATCAGCTCAGTGGTCTGGTTAAACTAAGGTATACTTAACCATACTATTTAAACTATTTATCTCCATTACTTCCACATTCTTTATTCCGCTCACTTTTATCATCAAAGTCACTTCCATAAAGGAGAGTTGATTCAACAGCTGATAAATTCATTCCAAACTTGTCATGCAGAGTCCATTTCCTCCCAGTCTTTTACGCACATCCTGTTACTTTTTTTTTTTTTATTCACCTCTTCTGTGAATTGCCTCTTCTTTCGTCCTACCATCATCTGAAATCCTTATGTCCAGATGCGCATCAAAATCTAATTCTTTTATCATCCGTACCTATGTTGTTGGCCAAAAATGCCAATATCTCTTTCATAGATACCTCGCTAAATAACGAATCCACTTCTGAATTTAATCGTTGCACAGTTTATAAGGAATATTCGATACTTTATGAAAACGCTTCTGAATGGTTTAAGTGATGCTCTACACGTAAAAGACCACGCACTAGAAATGATTGTTCTTACTGGGATATATTGTCTTTGTATTGCCTGAAGGCCATCGAAAAAAGAAATTTTTGGGTAAAAAGAAGAATTTTTCGGAAGTTCTGTGCTTTTCTTGTCCTGGGCCATTTTCCAAACTTTTCTGTATGATTTTTTGTGTCCGGTTTTTTGTTGTATCATGTACCACTGAGCATTTTAAGTACTACACTGCGACAGAATTATTTATCGCTGATAGTATTTTACCTTGTACGACTTTGCTAGTCAGTTGTTTACCACCAATAGGCATAGAGCGTTCCCGAATTTAAATGACGAGAAAAACTGAGCTTTTCGTTATGTCTGGTAAGAATGACATTGGACGTAGGCTTCATTTGTTGTTCGATAATGGTTCACTTATAAAAAATCATTGGCCTAATTATCTTAGCTATAGGCCTTTTTGGCACTGTATTCATAGAGATAATATCACGGTAATTGTAGAGCTACACTACGATAATTTCGCATGCATTTATTTACTAACGCCGTGAGAGAGAGAGAGAGAGAGAGAGAGAGAGAGAGAGAGAGAGAGAGAGAGAGAGAGAGAGAGAGAGAGAGAGAGGACATGTATTCCGCACACAAAGACAATCTTCCCAAAACAAAACGAAAGTGAAAGACGTTTTGTGCAAAGAATGTTACTAATAATGACAACCAATTCACTCATCAACAGTGAACTGAAGAAGCAAGTTATTCAACACACAATATCTCCAGCACAAACAACTAATTACCATCACTCCTCATTAGCTGGCTCTCGACCAAGTTAAGTCAAGTACAATGTAAACGAACCTAATTTAAGTCTCAAAATCCTTCGTCAAACACAAAGGTTTGAACAGAAATGTCGACCGCACACTGTCCTTCAAACCTTATTAGTCGTTATCTTGGAAGTCTACGCCAGTGTTCTTGTTCTTCGGTGTAGGAAGACTTTTAAAACATAGTTTGTTTATATGGAAGACGTCTTCAACTTTACATGCACTTCAATTTACTATACTTGCCGAACATGGGTGGTTAAAGTACTTGAGGCAAAAGGTTTCTTCCAAAGGACAGGAAGTTGTTGGGTAAGTCTTTCCATCTTTGGAATTTCCACCTCAGATTTAATTCATTATTGACGTGTGTGAGTACTTGTGTTAGTGGTTTGAAATATACATGTCTTTACATATCTGATAAAGGTTGTTGCTGGCCCTAGTATACCATGTTCCCATCACACTTTATCAGTTTATGTATGTGCACGTATGTGTATCAGCACTTATGTTTATGTGTGTGTGAGTGTGTATAGAGTAATGGGAGAAGTCAGAGGACGAACAATAGACGTAGGCATCAAGTTGTGGGGCAAGAAAACGGGTCGACAGCGAGATGAAAAGTGTTTCAAGTTAGCAGATGATGCAATACTGAGTCGGGATAATTAAAGGAAAACCCAGAAGCTACAGAAGTAGTCTGGAAGTGTTTGCTAGTGGAGAAGGTTGAGAGTGAATGCAGTGAATTCGAGTGCAACCGGGAAGATGGACAAGGGAATCTTAATATGAATGGTGGGAGAATGACCTCAGCTGACTTACTTAGGTATTTGGGAGATAACGCCACAGTGAAGTGTGATTGTTGAATCGGTAAAAAAAAATAGAGAAAAAGGTTTAAGATGTTGGGATGACATATGAGCTTAGTAATTTTGGTGTAAGAAGTGAA
>NC_089769.1:27344622-27369622 GCF_040412425.1 Macrobrachium rosenbergii
TATGTAAACATATATAAATTACGTCCAGATAAAAGATTAAAAATGTCAGCATTAATATCACATTAACTTACACCCAGCATGCTACCCTGATTTTCCACAAAAAGACTGAATATAAAATGCAAATATTGGTCAGAAAAGCAAAGTCTCTTGTGTAACATCTCACATCAGTGATGTGGAAATTACTATTGAATTAAATTTCAAACATAATCCTGTGCTCCACTGGATGCAACTGCAGAAACGCTCTTGAGAAATCAATAGTGAATGAATTTCTTCAGTCCACGCAAGCTTACATGAGGCTCTCGAATGGATTAATGCAAATCGGTAAGAGGAGATTTCTTCCTTCAAAGGTCTCTTTGGAAATGGGTGATGTCATACATAGTGCAATGTAAGTGCAATGAAATGAGCTGAGAATACATAGATTTCATAAGCAGAAAGGAAAATCACAGAAAATTAACCCTCAATGAAGATTACACATGCAAACGTTTGTAAATACTTTCTATCTCACTCGACGGATTCAGCAAATATATTCTGAGTTCAAAGAAAGTTGCTGGAAACAGTCTCGAGATTTAAAATACCAGTTCATAACGAAGTAAGTTTCAAAATATGAAGAAATGCCAAGCATTATGTTAAATAGTCTCCCAATGCCCAGAAAGTCTAGTCTCCCAACCTGCAAACAGACTGTCGATACTACTTTTGTGGCAAAATAAATCCGCCGCCTTCATGCTTTGTATCTTTCGCCCTTCCTCCATGGATGATTTTGTGCTTTAACGGCAGTTTGATAACCGCTTCCGTCTCATGCAATTGCAGCTTCCAGGTCAAAGTTTCAACGGCAGTACAATAAGATATTAAAGCATTTAAATTGCAATTTTTAAAATAGAAATAAAACGGAATGGATAGTTTGATTTGCAGTTTATATTTCCGGTTCCCCATGTGCTTGAAATTAAAGATAATCAAGATTGAGGTCTACTTCAGTTCCCAAAACACATGGTTCCTCATTGAAGTCGGTATCGTCCTCAGATAGCACTCCTGCTGGGCCCGCGTTCGATTCTCCGACCGCCCAATGAAGAATTAGAGAAACTTACTTCGGTGATAGAAATTCATTCCTCGTTATAATGTGTTCTGATTCCACAATAAGCTGCAGGTCCCATTACTAGGTAACCAATTGGTTCATAGCCACGTAAAATAAATCGGCATCTTCGGGCCCAGCCCTAGGAGAGCTGTTAATCAGCTCAGTGGGTCTGCTAAACTAAGGTACACTTAACTTTTTTTCCAAACACGTAGTCTTCCTACCAAGAAAACAGGGTTCCGTCTGAGGCTCCGTTTGTATTATCAGTTTGTCTGTAAGTCCAAGAAATTTACCCTAGGGTATATAACACTGTGCGGTAATAAAGCTTTCTATCATGATAATTCTGGTTTATGTGCCCAAAAAGTTTTCTCACAATTAAATACACGAAGTAAAATTTATATATCCCATAATCGTGCGACTTCAAGTTTGTATCTTTAGAATTTTGAAGTTGACAATTTGTCTGTAGAGGACTACCTATAACATTTTATAGTGATAATAACCATAATATCTAAGAGCTTGATTATGACTTAATTTGGATCTGTTAAGCACAACGACGGTCAACATAGTGACTATGGAATGACTCTTGTAATTTATCAGCACAAGAATTTTTGCCATGAATATTCATCTGTTTACGAAGCTTCACCTGTCAAAAAGTCGTACGTTGTATAACGGGTAAGATAAGTTACTCCTGGTAACAAACCGTCAACTCTGGAATTGAATTTTCCACAAGTAAATAATGTCAGGAGCAGGCTACCAACTAATGATCTATCACCCAATGGTGGAAGCGTCCAATTTCAGTTACATCCTGTCATCCACCTGTTGATATTCTGCCAAACACATACAGGCATAGTTTAATGTTTGGAGTATATTGAAACAAATTAAGATATCTAATGTACCAAATATTTTGATACCCAAAGTGAATTGAATGTCGTTGTGTAAATGTTTGGTCTTTCACTGTGAGTTATGGTAGTTCAGTATATATACTGAAAGTAACATCGTGGTTTAGTTTGGTTTACGAAATTTAGATTGAGACCAGTGAAAAACATGGAGCTTGGGTAGGTTGCACAGCAAGACCCAGATCCAAATAATAAAGGATGGAGTAGTACAAGGTCCCTAAAGAAATAAGAGTTGGGGAAGTTGGACTGCAAGAATGAACAAAGGAGGCAGAATGCAGGGCAAAGTACGAGGCTAAAACGTCAGTGCAACGGGGGCTGAAGCGACATTTGCAAGCACCCTTGTTAGTGCTTTACAGTGCGCAACGAAGTGTAGGCTACCAGACGGCACTAACTACTTGTACGGAGTAAATTATACCTGTCCACTCTAAATGCCGAAGTAATATTGAAATACACCCAAACAGCGATGAAAACATTATAAATAATGTAAATTATAATGATGGTGAGTTGTGCATTTTATCCTAAATGCTTCATTTATATTGTTGTAAGGCTGCCTGTGGAGGAAATTAAAAAATGATTTGGTTTCATAATGAAAATTTATTTTAATACTGTAAAAGTAAATGACCACTTCCAGCAATTCAGACACGCCAAAGTTCAATCGAAATCTAGCTGTCACTGGAAAAGAAAAATCTTGTACACAATCACACAGAATTACGAGGAATTTCCCAACTGTTTTTGCAGTGTGACATTTTCCTCGACATTTGCCTTTGCTTTACCTCATCTTTACACAAATGGCAAATAAACTTTATAAAGTTTGTAGTGTCTTTATAATCCCAACTCACAAATCTGCTTTGCATTTAACGGACAATTAATCTTAGTTTCTTAATAGATATCGACCGTTGAACTTCGAATGATGCTAGTTCAAATTGGATGCATAATCTCTGTTAGGATGATTCAAAGTTCAGTGCTTTTCCATGACTAACAGTCATACAATACTATGCCCCTGCAATTAATCGCACTTAATAAAAGGTGCCCAAGTTAGTAAAGACTGGGTAGCACACATGTTTGATTCCCTGGCCCTATGATACCTTACTCGAAAATCTTGTGTTATATGAAATCCTTTTGGAAAATATATGCAAAGGCAATTGAACCCATTTAATACACAAAGTAGTGGAAATACTATATACAGCCCCAAGGCACACACACATATACACACAGCCTAATACACACATCTTACACTTGAAACACACAATATAATGTGCAACGTGCATAATGTCAAGTAGAACTACTATCATGATAATTATCTAAGCTTGGCACATAGACTGATCAGTAGCCACGTATTCAGAGAGTATGTTAGTACACTGGCTCTGCAGAAAGACAACTTAGATAACGGCATGAAAATGTTGTGCCTGTCACTAAAACTTAAGGTGGAAGAGCAAGAATTGTAGTTTTTCTAAAGCACAGACAAAGACCACATTTTCCATAAACTTCCTCCATGCACTAAGGTTCCAGAGATGTAAAGCGAGAGAGTGACCCAAGTTACATGAAGATGGCAAATTATACTGACCTTTTTACAATACAGAGAAGGTCAGTCTAATGCATTAGACACATTGATTTATTTTAAGTCAATAACAGTCAAGGAAAGTATTAAATACAGCAATTTATGAGCTTGCTATACCAATTTTAACCTTTTTGTGTATAGTCTACCATACCCCTACTAAAACTATATACAGCACATCACTGTTGGCAAGAAATTTTCAGTATTGGGATATGCCAAGCTCTTCCGTGTGATGACACAGAGGGTTTATTGCATGAATGAATGCCAACCAGTATTTAAGATTTTCTGTTAACTATTGTTCAAACAGTAACACCTCATCGCATGGAAGCCCTATCTGCGGTCGTTTAGCATGTTCGGCCACTGCGGGTCTAAGCTTGACCTCTAAGGAGGGTTGATAGAACAAAAGGCAGAATAACCTTTTGCTTCCAAGTCTTAAATCGGATAACTTCTCTGAATGGAAAAAACGTCACATTCATTAGCATTACAGATCGGGAACCAATAAATCCATACTTACCAGCCCGCATCCAGTGACTTACTGAGACTCATCAATACCTTCCTCAAAAGCAACAAAAGCTTTCAATCAATCTCAGTTGGAAAAATCTTCAGAGAACTCATAAGCCTTGGAATGAATTTGGCTACCATAACCATTTCAGTACCTTATTTCAAACACCCAACCCATGTTGTTGCTATAGCAGATGAGAGGGCCTAATAAACCCACCCATATCTAATATTGAATTTATTAACGTGGAAAGATCAGAAACATACAACTGCTCATAACTCATTTACATATCGGATGTTTGTGACTTTGATCTTTGACAAATAAGAATCAAACTTGGTGGTGATTTGTATAGAATTTTCTTTGCAATTTTTGGTTGTGAAATGTATGCTAATATTCAAACTTTTAAACCACCAAAAATCAGTGACCTTCACCTTGTTAATTACGATAGCGTGAATAACCTTATTCCATTAGAAAATGGCATCTAAAATGTGCTAATATGAAATTAATATATCAAACTACACAAATCATGAAGCAATGAAAACAGCAAAAAGGTGATCTGACCTTCCATCATCAGGGACTTGTTGACATATTTGATAAGGAATTCGCATTACAGTTTCTTAATATGAGAAAATTACAATGGGTACATGATTCATTAAGGAATTTAAACTACCAAAGACCTTACACCTGATCCATGACGTTTAAAAAGTTAAGCCAGGTGCAATGAATTATTTGTATGGGGAGGAGGTTACTGTCCATTTTCCTAATAAGCTCAAGGTAAGGCATTTATCATTTCATCAGTTTTATAAAGATATGATCATTAATACTAACTGTCCGTGTAACCTTTATACTTATCTAGCAGTACTCACTCCTCTCTCAAAGAGTCCTGTTTTAAAAATTCCTTTTTACTTATCATGCACTCCAACTAACAATTAGAGAAGCATAGCCGCAAGACACATTTTAGAAAGGGATTATAATTTCTTGCCGGACCTGGAGCCAAGTAGCATACCATCGATAACAGCTTACAAATAAACAATACCTTCACAATAATAATAATATGTAATACACAATGTAATAATACACAATGTAATAATAATAATAATAATAATAATAATGCGGATAAGATGAGACCCCTCTCTTGGAGTGTAACTCTTGATGTATAACTAGTGCCTGAAAATCCTCTAAAAGCTTCACAAAACTACTGTCATCATCCAGGGGAATGTAACTAAATTCCTCTGACGTTGAGGACAGTAGTCCTTGTAAGGATTAAGGATTTTCAGTGAGCCTTTGGCAATATGTCAGGAATTAAAAACTCAAGAAAAGAATCTTCTTTTTATCCTTATCTTTATAGACTGTGAAACATTCTTTTTATATTTTATAATAACGATGATAAATTAAAACAACTCATACGCAAAGGTAGGTCACTGGGCAGGCAACAAAAAGGTTATTGATTAAAGAACAAGCATACCCACATATCTTGATACACTGGGGGCGTCCGGTACTTACAATACCAGCACGAAAAATCATAGATAATGCGACGCACAAGAAGCATTTTACAAGAAGTTCTAAACAGATTTAAAATGAATATATGACAAATTTGTCATATATTCATTTTACTCTAACCATACTAAACAAATTAAAATTGTCAACATTTTCCAGTATGTACATAGACCTCTTAGTTTATAGTCCTGAATTTTGGAAGAGGATCTTAAAATGTTGGATAAAATAGAGACTCATTATGTTACCCTCCATATTTTATAGAACTGTAAAAATAAAGCAAAAAGACATATTACAATCCAACCTGTGTTAACACAGAACCTAAGAATATTCCCTATTTACCATTTCATCGTAACTTCATTCTGCAGTGCCCATTTTAAAAACTATTATTGATATTAACTTAGTATTCAAATATAGCAATATTTTGAGAAATAAACTAATTAGGAATAGCCCACCCAGTTCAAACAATATTGTATACAGTATTCCTTGCACAGAATGCAATACAAAGATTTATATTAACATCAAAGGTCTAAAGTAACAAGCTCCCAACACATGCCATTTCAAGAGGCTTATAAAATAATGGCATTGTGGGATCACTGGCTTAAGACAGCCATACGATGAACTGGGATAAGTCAACGGTTATCTACAAGTTCACTGACCATCGGAAAAGACATCTGCTAGAGAATGTGTTCATTGAAGCTGCTTCCACCAGGAATGTTAATCTCACCCTGGATTATCCCTGATCCTTTGTCCCTGTCTTTTGTTTAAAGAAATGCTGAAGATTAACAAACTGTAACCCCACCCTAACTTCTTTTTTTTTGTATATAAACCTCTGCAACTTCTTTTTGTATTCAGTGTGAACTTGAAATGTAGAATAAAACTACGAAAGTACTTGTTCAAAGTCCCACTCCTGGTTTACGCTCACCTTCCGACAGTGGACTTAGTGTATATTCTCAAACGCATTATATATATATATATATACACACATATATATATATATATATATATATATATATATATATATATATATATATATATATATATATATATATATATATATATATATATATATATATTATTATGATTAGCAAGAACTCGCTGGCAAATTGCCTCCCCTCTTTTGTTTTGTTGTTTGTTCTGTTGTTTTTTTACTGCTATGGCTCGATCGATAGACACATTTGTCTATCGAGACTTCGCACGGTCAGAATAAAGTTTAAAATGGATTAAGGCCACTCCTTTAAGCAGATCTTTCTTCGAGGCAAAAAGTGATCTCTGTCTGGTCGTTTTCTTACAGGCAAAACTACCCCTGCGGGCATCAGCTGGACATGACTCAACACCCCCATGTGTTGGAAGCCCCCCCCATAGGAGGAGATAAAGCAGAAAACACGAGGCCTCTCGACACACGTGCACTGGACTGATGGGAGTAAGGACCGCTCTCACCCTGGCCCCATCGCATGCCCTGCATCCTAAATCCACGTGGTCCTTTTCAAAGTATACTTTCTCTCGCCCTTTAGACTCCCACGAGTTCGCTGACCTGCCGGATGCCCACATGCCACTGCCGGCCCTTCGTGAAATTCCCACGCATTGCCCTTTTCGTGAAGCCCGCATCCCTAACACGTGGAAGAAATCTCGCCTCGGAAATCGCAAGTCATCCACGGACCCTTTTCTCGCTGGAACCTGTCTTGCGTAAAGTGCCTGAAGACCTCCGTTCAGTCACGCTTTTGTCTCGTAATATTTACTTAAATTGTGAGCCAGTAATCAACGAATCTCTTGTCAAATGTCCGTGCTCTTCTAGTGTCGGCAGTGCTAAGCTATCATTAATATATCGAAAGCCCTTTGGCACCCTCAGTGCAGCTTCGAATTCATTAATCTTTGTCTATTTTCATTACTGGCGTATAATGTACATATCTCTCATTTCAGAGGGACCCTATAGCGTGGAAGCTTCTTGGACTGTGTCTGGAATTCCAGTTTCATTCATCCCATAGGAATCCTCCAGGATCAATAATCTACTTATTCCTCTTTCCCGTACTAACGTTATTTATGTAAATACACTCCTGCAAGTTTGCCCCGTGTTTTACGTAATATCTTCCCTCAGTAACAAAGAGCCTTAAGCTCATAAGTGAAATTCCCTTTGTTTTCCTCTTTTTACGTTTTCCTGGACCCACGAAGTCAGAATCACAAGGCTAAAGTACCTTAAATTGTTGCTACCTGTCTCACAGAGAATATTTCAAACTAAATCGGCAGGAAAAACATAAATATATATATATATATATATATATATATATATATATATATATATATATATATATATATATATATATATATATATATATATATATATATATATATATATATATATATATATATATATATATAAAGATAAATATATATATATATATATATATATATATATAAGGATATATATATATATATATATATATATATATATATTTATCCTAAGTCATTTTCCCAAAATCAGGATGACTCTCAGGGAACAAAAAGAAATAATCACTATATATTCACGCTTATATGAATATATATTGAACCCTATAGAAACATTCCACAACACTAGTCAATACAGACTCATTACAACAAAACGGCTCACTACCAGCGTGTGAATCAACTTTACAATGCCTGTAACATTTACTCAAAAATTGCATAATATTTCTGGCCTGTCTGGATATTTCATTTCACCTAATCTATCCTAACCATCCCAGGCCTTTCTCTCCTTCCTTCCATCACTTGCAAATTGCATTCTGTACAAATGAGTCCTGAATTCTCCATAATTTCCATGACTAAACCTTCTCAGAATGTTTTATCTAAGACCTCATTGCACTGTTTTTTAACACCTCTTCTACGTATCTCCACATTTTTGCCCCTTTCGTTTCTTCTTATATCACCCATACTATATAAGTTCCTCATTGGGGAAGTCGCTGTTTTGGCTGCATTTCTGCTGGGCCTGCGTTCGATTCTCCGGCCGGCCAATGAAGAATTAGAGAATTTATTTCTGGTGATAGAAATTCGTTTCTCAGTATAATGTTTCCGGATTCACAATATTTGAGGTCCCTGTTAAATAGGTAACCAATTGTTCTTAGCCATGTAAAATAAGTCTAATCCTTCAGGTCAGCTCCTAGATCCGAGCTGTTAATCCCAGCTCAGTATTCATTAAACTAAGGTATTGTAACCATACTGCCCTATTTATCTCCATTACTTCCACATTCTTTTATTCCGCTCCCCTTTTATATCAAAGTCATATATAAAGGAGAGTTGATTCAACAGCTGATAAATTCATTCCAAACTTGTCATGCAGATCCAATTCTCCCAGTCCTTTACGCACATCCTGTTACTTTTTTTTTATTCCCACCTCTTCTGTAGAATTGCCTCTTCTTTCGTACTATCATCTAAATCCATATGTCCAGATGCGCATCAAAATCTAATTCTTTTATCATCCTATGTTTGTTGGCCAAAATGCCAATATCTGTTAAATAGATACCTCGCTAAATAACGAATCCACTTGAGTTTAATCAGCACAGTTTATAAAGAATATTCGATACTTTGTAAAACGACTTCTGAATGGTTTAAAGTGATGCTCCTACACGTAAAAGACCACGCACTAGAAATGATTGTTCTTACTGGGATATATTGTCTTGTATTGCCTTATACATACAAGGCTATCGAAAAAGAAATTTTTGATAAAAAAGAATATTCGAAGTTCTGTGCTTTTCTTGTCCTGGGCCATTTTAAAACTTTTCTGTATGATTTTGTGTCCGGTTTTTGTTGTATCATATACCACTGATATTTTAAGTACTACACAGCGACAGAATTATTTATCGCTGATATGTATTTTACCTTGTACGACTTTGCTAGTCAGTTGTTTACCACCAATAGATATATATAGATTTCCCGAATTTAAATGACGAGAAAAACTGAATTTTCGTTATGTCTGTAAGAATGACATTGGACATGTAATTTTGTTGATAATGGTTTGTATTATAAAATCATTGGCCTCATTATCTTAGCTATAGGCCTTTTTGGCACTGTATTCATGAGATAATATCACGGTAATTGTAGAACTACACTACGATAAATTTTACATGACATTTAATTTACTAACGCCGTGAGAAGATCTGAGAGACTCCTCCCAGAGAGAGAGAGAGAGAGAGAGAGAGAGAGAGAGAGAGAGAGAGGCATGTATTCCGAACACAAAGACAAATCTTCCTCGAACAAAACAAAAGTGAAAGACGTTTTAGTAAAGATATTACTAAAATGACAACCAATTCACTCATCAACAGTGAACTGAAGAAGTCACTTATTCAACACAAAGAGTCTTCCAGCACAAACAACTAATTACCATCATCACGTTATCTGGCTCTCTGACCATACTTAAATCAAAGTACAACTGCCGAACCTAATTTAAGTCTCAAAATCCTTTCATCAAACACAAAGGTTTGAACAGAAATCGACCATACACTGTCCTTCAAACCTTATTAGTCGTTATCTTGAAATCTACGCCCATGTTCTTGTTCTTCGGTGTAGGAAGACTTTAAAACATAGTTTGTTTATATGGAAGACGTAAATCAACTTTATATGCATGAATTTACTATACTTATGCCGAACATGGGTGGTTAAAGTGCACATATGATATAGTTTCTTCCAGGACAGGAGATATTGTTATAAGTCTTTCCAATCTTTTGAATTTCCACCTCAGATTTAATTCATTATTGACGTGTGTATACTTGTGTTAGTGGTTTGAAAATATTCATGTCTTTACATATCTGATAAAAGGAGATATGTTTGCTGGCCCTAGTATACCATGTTACCATCACACTTTATCAGTTTATGAACAGACAGATGCGTATGTACAATATGTGTATCAAGCAGATTTATGTTTATGTGTGTGTGAGTGTGTATAGAGTAATGGGAGAATCAGAGGACGAACAATAGACGTAGGCATCAAGTTAATTTTCAAAAAAACGGGTCGACAGCGAGATGAAAAGTGTTTCAAGTTAGTCGAGATGATGCAATACTGAGTCAGGATAATTAGAGGAAACCCAGGAAGCTGCAGGTAGTCTGGAAGTGTTTGCTAGTGGAGAAGGTTGAGAGTGAATGCAGGGAGATTCAGTTGCAACCAGGAGAAGATGGACAAGGGAATGTTAATATGAATGGTGGAGAATGACATCAGCTGACTTA
Source organism: Macrobrachium rosenbergii (assembly GCF_040412425.1). Taxonomy (NCBI): domain Eukaryota; kingdom Metazoa; phylum Arthropoda; class Malacostraca; order Decapoda; family Palaemonidae; genus Macrobrachium; species Macrobrachium rosenbergii. The sequence continues at coordinate 27,355,323 of NC_089769.1, forward strand.
CTAGGTATTTGGGAGATAACGCCAGGTGAAGTGTGATTGAAGGGCACATGTTTCTTTTATCGTAATAATTATTGAACCCCTCTTCTCCACCGTTGATTGGGATTGGGATTGAAGGACGCTGGAATGTTACGATTTTGCTCTGTAAATGAGTGCTTGTCTTCATGTATAACTACATACTTCTTTCCATTCCATGCTAAAAGATCTAATTCATGCTACCAGGTGCTGTAATCAAAACAAAATGGCAAAAATTAAAACTGGACAATGGTATACTTGGTTCATTCTGGCAGTCTCCTAAATAATAAAAGTAAACTCTTTGCATTCTGGGTGTAAGTGGGCTTCCTGTCACAGCAAACCCAATGTGTTGCGGTAAATCTTTCACAAGTGGACGCACCAACATCTTCGTAGCCTTTCCTTCGCGCTTGTCAGAAAGTGTCCTGAGCGATAAAAAATATCGAAAGCTGTTTTTCCCTCGACAGAAAAAAAGGGTGCAACGGCGATATCAGCCATTACGTCACTTCGACATAGGGACAAAAATTCAAGGGAGGAACAAAAGGGGCGTTGAAACCCGTCAGGCAAACTTGCGTGATTTCCGACCATCGTTAGTGAAGCCTGACGGAGCAGCCTTCGTTTCCGACATGCTTACTCCTACCATAAGCATTTCTGGGTCCCCCTGCCTGAAGGAGGAGGGAGGATTCGAATAGGACGGCTGCTAACAGAGAGTGAAATGAGACCAGCATAAAAAAAAAGGGTCGGAATGTTGGGAGGTTGTGTGAAAGAAAACACAGGCATGCAGACAAAGTTACAGAAAGATGAAGAAATCAATAGTACATAGAACAAGCACAGACAGGCATAACCAGAAAAAGGATAGCAGACCTTACAGGCGAACTGAAATTAATTTACTCATATAATTTTGAAACTTTAAAACACCCAAAGTACAATCTTAGCAGCTGTGGTAAAGCCAAGATGCTCATCAAAATGTCAAAGGCCATTTGGCAAGAAAATGTAAAAATTAGGGTTATGACAATAAACCCTATTATATTTGCCAGTATCAAAGAGCATTTTATTATTTATTTTATGCAAACATCCTTTAACAATTACTTTTATGACCCAGGAAGCAGAAAAGATGTATATTACTCTTGAAATAATAGAGCACATTAAATTTTGATTATGGAACTGTTTTCACTTTTATCAGTTGCTATTGAAAAAATACTTGGTTATTTTCATAACAGAAGGTAGAAAAGACTAGCTACCATATGTTCCTATGCATACTACGCCTTAAGGAAAGAATGGAAAAGGAAAAAATAGAGAAAAATCCCAATACAGTTCTGTAAACGTCTCTTGAAAAAGTGCAATATTGCTTTAAAAAATGGGAGAGAATTCTACACTACAACATGCGAAGTTTTACACTTCGGAAAAAACATGGCAAATGTACCTGATTCATTGCTAAGAGCATCAGAAAGGGCAGCCTTTGATGCAGTTGCAAGTGTGCTGAAAAATTCCAATGTCATTCAAGAACCCGCAATTACTCCCACAAAGATTTACCGCTTTGTTTTCCCGAATATTTGTTGAAGGCTTTGCTATAACGATTCTAATTATTATTTCATAAAGTTATATCGACTCCTATAGAAAACTGCTTTTCTGAAATGAAAAACAAGGAATGTTATGACTTGTAATAAGATATCACTTTTACTGCCGCTAGAATTCGCAGTTGCTGAAGCACTTACAGTACATGTCAAATGTAGACAATCTGAGCTAGGATGTCAACATGCCACCGTGAATAACAAAGACTTAGCTCTTATCAAAAAAAAAAAAGGGGGAAGCACTTTGACCAGATTGTACAAAATATTATGACCTTCATCCTTATGTACATAACTAGATTCGTCCAAGTCTAAACGCAAATATCTTTTTCAGAGCCCATAAATAGAATGAAAGGTATGACTCACTTGAAGCAATTGCTTCTAATGTCGCTTTTTATAGCAAACCTTGGGGCCTTTTGCTAGACCTGCCACGTCACCAGGAAAAGGGGAAAGACTTGAATAGTTTAGCCGCGAACAACATAATTATCCTTACAAAATAATATTTGGCATGAGCAAAGTTAGTTTCTCAGGTATAATCATCCTGTATGCGCTCAGTGTCGTAAATTTCTCTTTCCTTTAATGTTTAATTAGCTGAATGAACTCTTTTTCTTATTTATTTCACAGAGGATAAAGATCTAAAAGGAGACATAATTCTTGATCATAGGAAATAACCGCCCTCAGCGCATGGAAGAATTCAATTTGTTGCTTCTTTTTGTTGTTCTTGTGGTATAGCATCTCCCAAGTCAACAATGAAATTGCACCACAAGGAAATACAGTTGTATGTGAACAATATTTGCATGTCATAAAGAAAATAACACATGCTTATGAAATAGCAGAGTAAAATATGCTGTAAATTTTCCTTTAAGATAAGCATGCTTTAAAACCGTTTACAAGCATTTGAAAGGAAACCAAGAGAAAGCTCTTTGTTGATGCACACTCCACACACACATACTCGACCTACACTTAAGCATGAGCTCATATTCTATTAAAAGAATCAATTAGAGTCCAATTTCAGTTTCATTTATGGTTTTCTTATATGTGCAAACTAGGAGAGTCACTCCTATCAATATGATACTCATCTTCGTATTATTATTATCATTATCATCTAAAGAAAAAGTTTTGCTTTTATTTATGTTGACATTTACAGTTAACTGATTATGAATGAAGGTGGTGAAGTTCCAGAAAAAGGCAAAATAGGAAAAAGCTAAGTATGTTGCAGCTTATAAGTGAGCAAGAAAATACTAATACGTCCTCAGAGAGAACTTCCGCATTTTCATTCACTTGAAAAATAATCTACATTTTCATGTACCTATTTCTCCGTTACCAATACTTGACTACTGACAATGTTGCTGTTGCCATGAAAAAACATAACTTACGTGAGCCGGGGTTTATGCAAAACACCAAACGATAACTGTAGAAGGTATTTGGACCATGTATCAAATGAAATTAATAATCTTCGTTTTTTTATTCTATTTGGGTATTATAACCATCTTAGTCGTTGTCTTTACATTAAAACCATAGAAATGATAATAATTGTTCATGCTGTATTTACTATCATCACTAATATTTTCACTGCGATATAACTTAATATTAACTCAATGGTAATTTTTCGACATAACAGCCTTTCACTACTAATAATATTAATAAATTAGATAAATGACAATTTCACTACGATACAGAAATAATAAATGAGAATATAAAAAAGTCGCAGATGATTGACTTTCCTAAAAAAAAAAAAAAAAAAACCAATAAAAAAAAAGGGAAATCCCATCGCTCCTTCAATCTAATTGTGCACTACTCCCTGAGGAAAGTAATTCCTCGTATACGACATCACAGAGAGCGGGAACGACCTCCCCAACATGCATCTTTCATGATTTCTATTGATTTTCGAGATTGGCGTCTACGACAGACCGGCGGCGGCCCTCGGAGATTGACCCACTAATGAGGAACTTTGGAATATTTCTCCAGCCATTATTTGTCAGAGGTGAAGACTCTAAAAGCTCCGGCCGACACCGACACTTTCGCGTAATTGACAGTAATGTTGAAGGCGATGGAACCTCTTTCTCTCCTCCTCCTCCTCCTCCTCCTCCTCCTCCTCCTCCTCTTCCTACTTGAAGGTCTTATTTAATGAACACCAGAATAATGGGCTGGGGAAAAGGAGAGAGAGAGAGAGAGAGAGAGAGAGAGAGAAGAAGAACGGAATCAGGAGAAGGGTGAGGATTAAGATAAAAAAAAATATGAAAAATTATGAAATAAGTTAAAATGAAAAATTAGCCATAATTATATGAGCTGTAATGATAAATAAAAAGGTATATATATATAATGAAAAATTATATATATATATAATATACTGTATATCCTGATAAATATATATATATATATATATATATATATATATATATATATATATATATATATATATATATATATATATATATATATATATATATATATATATATATATATGTGTGTGTGTGTGTGTGTGTGAGTGCATGTGTGTGTGTGTGTGAGCGTGTGAGCGTGTGCTTGTATTCATCCTTCATTTATCTGGATACACAGTATATATATATATATATATATATATATATATATATATATATATATATATATATATATATATATATATATATATATATGTGTGTGTGTGTGTGTGTGTGTGTGTGTGTGTGTGTGTGTGTGTATGTGTGTGTTTGAGTGGCAATGATAGTTCAGCAGAATATGCATGTTCTTGTGTTTGTGCGTGTGAGTGCGCATGATAGGTGTTAATGAATATTGCGCATGACATTTTAACACTTTCAAATGATATGGAATTCACTGAACCTCTGGATAGATTTGCAATTAGAGTTTTTACAAGAAAAGTGCACCTGCCCATACTGGAATCAAAACCCATGTCTTTTAGGGTTGTTACACTGACGACAATTGACTTAATCAACTTAACTGTAAAGGCTGATATGAATATATGAATACACACACACACACACTCATATATATACTGTATATATATGTATGTATGTATGTATGAATGCATGTGTATATATATATATATATATATATATATATATATATATATATATATATATATATATATATATATATATATATATATATATATACTAAATTCAAATAACATGTGTTGTGGGTAATGTTTTATGAAAGATCAAGTGTAATAATAATAATAATAATAATAATAATACCCTGTACCCTTGAGATTCCTAGCACAACATAGGTGGCAGAGGGAAGATTGGACTATGTTGTTGATCGTTAATGGAGATGATGATAAGACTGACGGACGATCCTCTCGGCTGCCCTTCCTTAGCCCTCAGCCAGATAAAGTGGCGATGTTCTACCTCGGTTTTATTTTTTGTCTAATGACTTCAATTGCACCGTAACGTCAGTCTACCGCAAACACGCCACTAAGTGTTGTAAGACCTTCGGGTACAACGCGAAGAGATGATGCTTCCAGACAGGTGCTATCTCCAAGCTCATCGCGAGTAATTAAATGTCTGTTGCCACTCAGAGCACAAGATGGCTGATACTGGGCTCGAAAAAGACGCTGCTGACCATTCCATTCTGCTAAACCTGCTTTATCGGTCAAAATAAACAAGGCGCGAAAATCAAGAATCGAAAATGGAGCACTGATTGTTCCTGCATTTCGTTCAACGGCTCTTGGATATTATGCCGCATTTTCGAACCCTTCAGAATATCTTCGTCGAAAGCTAACAATTAATTATTTCTCCATCCTTAAGGGCTACTCATCTTGTCGTGGGACTAATCAAAAACTTCAAGATATCCAATATAAATTTTTATATGAAAGTTAACAGTGGTAGATTATCACCTGTTCAGACACCTTTTTGTGGGAATAAAAAAGATAACAAGACAACCAAAGGCTCCTGGGTATTTATCATCATCTTGGCACGACAAGCCTGAGGTCAATATTATTTATTAAGAAATAATCGAAAACACTCTCAGCTCTTAAGTGATAACTAGTAAGCCTCTTTCTAGCGAGATGTTAAATCATTCTTAACGGGTGGAGATGTAAAATATTGCAATATTTTATTAGTTAGTTTGTGGAAGATTTTACATGCAAAGGGTAAATGGTTAAATATATACGACTGAGATTTTAAGCATCCAAATGTTGAATTTCTAAGAAAGTTAAATATTCTTAGATGGCGATTTCTGTTCCTGTACTTACACTTGAATAATCTACTTGATTTTTTATATTTGATTGCATTCATTTACTTATCATTTTTCAAATGTATGTTCTGGTGTTGCTGCTTCTTAAGGGGGAAGATGAGGAAAGGCAAGAGGTAGTGGAAAGGGTAGGAGGAGGCAAGGGTCTTAATTCATGCTCCTGTATCTAAAATTCCATCTCACAAAACTAATAAACTATCAGACGCTCAAACGAATGAAGAGGTCAGAGTGGGACGAAAACTTCCAGGGAGTAAATAAGGACTAAGAAACAATATCAATAGAGAGAGAGAGAGAGAGAGAGAGAGAGAGAGAGAGAGAGAGATAGAGAGAATTTGTTCTGGAAGAATTTGGGAACACTCAATTATAGTACAGCGTCTGTGTCAGGACCAGTTTGTAAAAACAAGCAAAGCAGACACTTGCATGAGGCCAGTGATAATTAACCTAGATGGTAATGGAGATAACTACAAATGTTATAATGAACTGTCCAAAAATGAGGTGCCACCTTCTGCTGTTTTGATCAAACGAGCAGAATAGTGCCTGAGTAGAAACGGCGTTTGTATTTATGAACAACATTCTATTCACGTTTTTGTTAAATAACCTCGGAGCACAGAAACTTCTAATAAAGTGTAAGGGTAAAAGCTCTGCAAACCAGTCAGTCACCTAAGTTACATTTAATGTAAGCGGATGGAAATTTAGAAGTATTCTCAGTTCAGCTTATGGAAGTTACATAAATTAGTTGATCACAAATACATCCGTTAAAAACTTCTTGTTCCAGTTTCTTATAAATTCAACGCAAGAAATTTCTGTAAAATATCACCAGTTGCCAAAACTGTTTGCTGGTTTAAAAAGCAGTAAACCGAACTGAATGGAGGTAGCGGGTATCAGACACTGATTCTGGATCGGCATCATTTGCTTTTTCTTTCTAAGACCTTAGGGATAAGTTGAAACAGGATACAAAAAAAGTGCAATAGTGAAATTGAAACACAATCCCAAAAAAGAAAACATGACGATGGAAATTAGTAATCCTGAATAAAAGCAACGGAGAATAATGGATATGACCATTTCAGAGAGAGAGAGAGAGAGATAGAGAGAGAGAGAGAGAGAGAGAACTACCTCTCCAGGAAGAAGGCACCAACCACATAAAAGGAATTCCTCAGAAGGATAAAGGAATATGAAAACGAAAAGGGTTAAGTTATATAAATGAGAAGCTAAAACCAAAAGGGATTTTTATGGTGTTTGAATGATGATGAAGGAGGCAGGGAGGGAAGTAAGATGGGCTGAGGATGATGGGTTAGTGATGGGGCGGTCTTCAGTTCCGACTAAAATGATGATGATGATGACGATGATGATTGTGTGGGATAATAATGATGATGAAAAGATGATGAAAGTGATAGTGGGGCGTGCCTCCTAGATGTTAAGACATAAATAATGCAGATGGAGGTAGATTGGCAATTACCTTCGTACAATGCAAATGCAAATCCATCAACATCTTGCCACAAGTAGAATATGATAATGATGCCGGGAAAAGATGATGCAGATCTTAAATCAAATTCTATATAAAATAAGTAACACAAACTATTTTCTTTTACATACATATGTTGTTGATCAAAAAAGCAACATGACGTTTATATACTAATGATCAGTAACCGAGAAAAAGAAAACAATCTAAGTTTATCATCGATGATAAAGATGGTGCTGTAGATGGAGGTTCTAACGGTATGGGAAGAACGCGATCTGAAAGTAGGTGTTAATTGCCCAGAGAGAGAGAGAGAGAGAGAGAGAGAGAGAGAGAGAGCATCTTACTCAAGTATATTCATGGCACATTTATGGCCTGGTTGATTTATTTATGATAGTGATTCTCTCTCTCTCTCTCTCTCTACTCTATATATTATAGTATAAGAATATACTAATCTTTTAAACCCAAAGTATAGTTGATAAATATTTTATACTAATCTTTTATTTATATATATATATATATATATATATATATATATATATATATATATATATATATATATATATATATATATATATATATATATATATATATATATATATATATATATATATATATAAAATATACAAGAAACAAAAAAATGAAGCGACAGGTAGTGGTTGCTAGGCCTTTTGACTACAATAGTCCTTTACTAACAACCACTCCTTTGTTTCACTTTTTTCCTTCAAGGCATTTGCCTTTATTCAAACATTCATCACGTTCCACATCACACACACACACATACACACACACACACACACACACACACACATATATATATATATATATATTGTTACGTGTGAGGGTCTTGGTTGATCATGTATTATTCAATTTACGTAATTTTTACGGCCCTGCAAACCAAGATTACACGTAACCTGCCACTTGAAGCCAAAAGTTAACCTCAAAGACAGTCGTTAATTAGCCAAAGGTCGCCAGTTAAGGGTTATTAACCTTAACAAAGAATATTTGAGATGAATTTGATTTTAAACGCAACGGTTCTTCCAAACATTCAGACGCTAGGCATAAAAAAGCATCGAGATTTAACCTTATTTTGCTTACCCTAAATCCTAGGTATTTTACTGGAATAACGGGGTTGAAGCTAACAATATAATAATTAGGCTTAATCTAGACTTCGTAAACACATATACAGTAAGTGGGGGATGAAGGAGGAAACAAAAGAAATGCGAAATACAGAAAAGATAAAAGAATGGGCGAAGTTTTGAACAAAAGCGACTTTACCTTAGAACGAACGTTGTGCGCACCAACACCGCCGACAGGGGCTTCTGCAATTGTTTCTTCTTCACTAATAGAATAATAGAAAAGAAAGGGGGCAGGGCCACCTTCCAGACGTCTGCCCGAGGCGGCGGCTAGTTTCTCTCTATAGTTCCCTGACCAGCCTAGGTCAGAACAGTCACACCAGGTGTCCACGTTCTTGTTTTCAAAACATTCGCCATGAGACAGGTAGAAAGGAAAAAGGACCTTAGGACCACCTATTTTTAAGGCTGATATGGAAATTTCTCCTATAGGGGAAAAATGGCTAAATGCTACCTATCCTTTTCAACGGACGTTAAAGTTTGAACTGAAGACGCTCCTAGCGTGGGACAAAGCAATTTCCCTGTCTTGATCAGGCTGATACTACTATCCCTAAATGTTCGAGGGCGAACAGCGTAAATATTTATAAAAGCTCCCCCTTTAGAGGGCCTTCACTCCTTTTCGGGCGTGAAGGTCTATACTAACAAGCTGTTCGCCTCTCGTAGGTTACTCTCCTTCCCCTGAGCAGATTAGTCCTGGTTAGCCCACCTAGCTACAGAACTACCTAACCCTAGATAGGATATGAGCTATATTCACTACTTTACCTAATTCTAATAGTACTGGAAGGTGCTCACGGTTATTATAGGCTACCTCCTACAATCATGATGTGTTTTAGACCTAGCCTAGTGGTACATTCTATGATATTCCCTAGCCTAACCTATCCTAACCCGACCGTAGCACCAACATAAGAGTTAATATTCTAACTAAATCACAACATGGTTTATGTTTAATACAATTAATAATTACTAGTTAATTCATGAGGTTGCCTCATATGATAAATGGGTGCCTCACTGAGGTCTTAGGCCATGCGTGCCACGAGCATCGTGGCTCGTTTCTAATAGTTAAGATTACTGAAATTAGTTATGCTACTTACATGATTACTGCGGCTCGGTGGTAAGTGGAAGGAACAAGGTTACTAAATTGATGTACCGTACTTTAAGGTGGCCTAGGCTATGCAAATAAAAGGAAGAGATCACACTGGCTACCTCCTCTGGGCAAGGGGCCAGGATCACTCTTAGATGTTAGGGCACTGTGCCGAGAGGGCACTAGTGCCAGGATGAGCGTATAGCTCGGCAACTACTGGGCTCTCTTCCGCCCCTTCTTCTTCTTCTTCGGTTTCCTCCAAGGCCTATCAGTAGCTGGCCTAGCAGGTGATGAAAGCACCGACTCGGGGACAGGCCAGAAGGGCTAGCGGGCGCGAAGTCAGGGCAACTGCAAAAGCTGCGGAGGACTCCCTACTCCAGCTGCTGCGACAACCGGAGCGAGAGCGATCTCGACTTCTGCGTCCGAGGATGCCAGTTCCTGGTCTTCCAAGGAAGGGGTACCATTTCGATCCTCCAGGGGTTCATCCCCTGGAGTCAAATTTTGCAAAGAAGAAGCTTCGGGTGCTGGAGGCTCTCCAGTCGCGATGATCAACTGCATGGGGAATCCTAAATCTCCCGGAGGAGGATTCGCCTCATGATTTAGACCCGGCATAGGGGCCTTTTCCATTGGTAGCTCAACGTCCGTGGCGGATGGAGTCTGGCACTGCTCAGTGCTCGCAAGTGGCACTGGCAGCAGTTGAGGTCAGGCATGCCTGACAAGGTCCGGAGGTGCAATACCTCTCGGACGACTTGGGTTTGGCTGCGGCAGAGATTCCTGCCCCAGCAGGAGATCGTAGCCTCTCCTAGAGTTTTGTTCGGGGCGTCCGCTGGGCGTTGCTTGCTTGGGCAGCCCTCCCAATTTGTGGAGTGGTCTGCCCGCTTGCACGTCCTGCAGCGGTACTGCTCCTCCTGAATCTCTCTTCGCGGAGGGGGAGGACCTCTTGGTGGGCCAGCCCTTCGCGATTGGAGAGGGCTAGGCCTGAAATAGGTTGGGTGGCGCCCTTTCCACAGACCGGACCACTTTGGTGGGCGGAAGGTGGAGGTTTGTCATTGTTGGGAGTTACAACTGGGGCCTCCGTGGAGGAGGTAACGTGGCTGCGGAGTGGCGTTGGTAACGGGCTTCCGCAGAGAAGATCCCGACCCAACAAGAAGACCACTCCGGGCCGAATTCCACCTACCACGCCAAGGCGGTGGGGTAGCGTACCCCAAGGCGTCGTAACCTGGAGTTGGACCGTGGGAACGGTGATGGTGTGGCCCTCTATCCACTTCATTTCCCACCGCGTTTCTTCGTCAACCACAGCACCGGCTGGCACTTGGGCCCTGGCGATCAGGCTAATATCTGCCGCGGTGTCTACTGTGACCGGAAGGGTCAGTGGGCAGGCTAGTGCTCTGAAGAGGGCCACCGAGATGAACTGGGTTTCCAGTCTCTCGGGTAAAGGATCCGGTGCGGACCAGCAGCAGAAAATGAAGTGCTGATTAGGTTGACAAATTTGGTGGTGGGGACATGATGTGGACAGGCCGGAGATCCAGCATTGTAGTGGCTAGCAGCCCCACAGGATTTGCACGGGCCTTTTGGATGGGCTCGGTGGCCTGCAGTAACTGTTGGAGGAGAGGGCTGAGCGGATGAATCGGGAGCGGAGTTCTGGCTGGTAGGGTTAGGCTGCTTATTAGTGCCGAGTTTGTATCGGCACTCAGCTTCAGCGTGGCCCCCCTTCTTGCAATAGTTGCATATGGTCTTGCTAGGCAGTCCATTCTTCGGGCGAGTGGAGTTCGAGAGGTAGGCCGGAGGGATGATTCGCTTCTGAGAGGTGCTATGCGACTGATTGAAAGTTTCCCACAATCAGCCATGCGACAAGCTTCCATAAGTGTGGAGGGCTGTTTATCGTTAAGATATACCGCAAGGGCCCTGGCACACATTGGAAAAGGTCTTCTAGCATGGTCCGATTGAAAAGATCCTCAAACGTCGTGCAGGCCAAGGAGTCGAACCAGCGCGTGCGGACTGGGTTTTGTGACATGCCCATTCCGTCCAAGACCAGCCGACTTCCTTGGCAAGACCTCGGAACCGTTGTCTCCATTTTCCTGGGGTTATCTCGTAGGCCTTTGTAATGACTCTACGAACTTCTGCCATGTTACCTCTCTGGCTCTTCTCCAGTGAGCGAAGCGCTGCCTTGGCTTTTCCCTCCATATGCTTGGCCAGTATTAAGGCTCTCTCCGTCTCCGTGGTGCTGTAGTTATCGAAAAGAGCCTCGATCTCCTCCAGCCATGCTTCTGGCTCGTCCTCAGTCCACTTGGGGACTAGGGAATTGATGCTCGAAATTGGAGCGTTTGATGCAGCAGGTGTAGGACTGGAGGCTTGATGGCTAGCCATAGCTTCTGCATTCTCCATTTTCGCTCTCTCAGCTCGAGCTCCTTCTCCTTTAGGGCTAACTCAGTTTCCTTGCAGGCTAACTCATGCTGTCTCCTTCTTTCTTCTCTTTCCTCTTCATATTGCCTTTGCTCGGCTTCATACACCCTTCGTTCTTCTTCATACTTCCTCTGCTCGGCTTCATACTGCTCAGTCTTTCTTCCTTCTCCCTTGGCCAAGTCGTCCACTTGCTCCTTGACCCAGGTAGTAAGTTCCGAGCCGGTGAGACCTGCCACTGTCCCCAGCCCCAGGAAAGTTTTATAATGCTCTGCTGCCATGGTTCTGGTGGGGAAGGGCGTCTAACCGGGTCGACGGGCGTACTTGGGCAGCGAGGAAGTGTCTCTTCAATAATGACGTGGCACCCTTTCAAAAGGTGGCACTGTAGTTTGGGTGTGCCGTGTACAGGTCACACTGGTGGCACTCAGTATTCCAAGGCACTGGTGCAGGTTAGGTCTCAGAAGAACTTTCTCTTCTGTGTTCCCTTTTGTTTTTGTTTTATTTATTTTTCTGGATGCTTGCTTGGTGGCACTTATGGTGCCAATGTGTTCCTAGGGACCCTCTACTGGAGTCCAACTAGGCTATATGGGAGGAAAGGCACTCTACACCCCTGCAGAGTGCAACAATCGAATGAGAGAGAAAAGGGAAGGTAAAGAGAGAGAGAGAGAGAGAAGTAAGCTATTCAAGTGATGAGTGCTGCAAATTATTGGCACTGTGGAATAAAGTGATTTTTTTTTTTTTTTTTTTTTTTTTTCTTTAAAGATCCTCGTGAGTGGCTGGTCCCAGTACCGGCCCCAGTGCTGGCCCCTTCTTTTTCCAGAGGGTGAAAACTACTGTTTGCTTCGGTCTGGATAGCAGGCCTCACTCGTGACCGACAGTTTATCACTGTATCGTAATTACTCTTAACTTGTCCTCATCTATTGTGGGACAGAGGTGTTTCTTTTATTTGGTTTATTGTATTCAATTAATTAGCCTAGTGTCGGCCGTTCTTTCTTTGAAGAGGGTCACGTACACTTAGGTTAGGAATGCTTACTTGAATGACGAGAGAGAGAGAGAGAGAGAGAGAGAGAGAGAGAGAGAGAGAGAGAGAGAGATTTCAATCAGCTAATTTCTTGCTGCTTGAGAACATGTAAACAAAGATTTTATACATGCACAATGGCATGGATCTTAATAAAATGATATAGATGCGTCGTCTTGGCTTCCTTAGGGATTACTTTATTATCTTAATTTTCCTGGGAGCCGACGTCACAAAAGTTTATCGTAAAATTTTAAATTTTCTTTATATGATTTTTATAGCAGGTATTCGTATAGGAACTTGTTATGGTACTCCTAACTAAGGCCTATCTTTCCCTGCCTAAATTATCTTTTGGTTTTTTTTCTACCAAAAGTCCGTCTAAGATATTAGGAGGTGGGTTCGCTACGAAAAAGAAAAAAAAAAATGACCAAAGAGGGCTCAGGCAGAGTCTGGTCACAACAGCGGATGACAATAACAAGGTCTTCAGATGGCGGAAAAGTCCCGTTAGGCCTAAATTTCAAAACAACCTCTGGCGGTGAAGGAACACCAAAATGGCCGTTCCTCTATTTCAAACAATTCAAAACAACCAAGCGAACACAGCGGAGGAATCAAGATGGCGGGTATTTTTCTTTTTGCACAAATTCAAAAACAACGCAAAAACAAATGCAGGTATCCAGATTTTACTTTAAATATACCAATCATGCATAGTGTTTTACGTTAAGGATGGAAAACGAAATTACCAAACAACTTTGTCTTTTTGTTATCGTATTCTCACCTGGACATTAAACAAAAGAATGAAAAGAGAATGCTAGCCTGCCTGCGTAAATTTACGTTGTTGAACGGTACCTTTATTGTAAAATTACTATTTCAGTTCGTTTGCTACTTCACTGACACGGTTTTGAATGATTCCCGCTATATGCAAACAATAATAATGATCGGATATTGCCGACGCGATTTCTAACATTACTTTGTGTATATGAACTGGGCTCCACTTTTCTCGGCCTTAGGATTCGTTACTTGAACGACTTCTCGAACACCAAACGCGTAAAATGCCCTTGTCTTAAACGACACAAATTGTGATTCGCTCTGCTCTCGACGCACCCTTCCTACCTACGCTAATTCTCACTACCTGTTATTATAACTATTCTCTTTACTGCTTATTATTATGCCTGGTTCCTTGTTTGGAAGAATGAAATGGAATTCGATATCTGACTTTTATTTTTTGGAATTAATGTAATTTTAATTTCCTTTTCTCCAGATTCTTTCTCTAAAATGTACTTTAGATTCTACGCAAGGTCGCCAATGTTACGTGTGAGGTCTTGGTTGATCATGTATTATTCAATTTACGTAATTTTACGGCCCTGCAAACCAAGATTACACGTAACCTGCCACTTGAAGCCAAAAGTTAACCTCAAAGACAGACGTTAATTAGCCAAAGGTCGCCAGT
>NC_089769.1:27374622-27377122 GCF_040412425.1 Macrobrachium rosenbergii
CATGATCACGATTTTGCCGTCTTTGTCGGATCTACTTATTGCAACATCTAATTTTTATAGTGAGCGGATGGCTTTCATAAATCCACGGGGGACAGGGTATTTCTGGTTAAGGTCAGCTAGTGCATGTATAGTAAAATATCTTTTAAGCATATCTCTTTTTTGACTATAATTTCTATCAGATACAAATTTGTCAAAAGCAACAACAAAATCTAAATTATATTTCCAATCTGGCATCAGGGCAAAATATAAACCAAGATTTAAGACTAAGTGTTGGTTTACGGTGAAGGGGGCGTTAGATAAATTTAAAGCTTTATTTTGTTGCTCAAGATGGTTCCAAGCTATTATTTATTAAGTTATTTAATCTTTGGGAAAGTCTATTGGAATGGGTTGTGCTATTATAGGCAGCAATGTCAGAACAATATGAAACCAGATACCTGTACATATGATCCGATGTGAGGAGACAAAGGTCAGACTGGGTTTCATGTATCAATCTGCGTAGTATGTAGATCTTGCACATGGAACCCATTTCCGTCACTAATGATTCTCCATCCTAATTTTATGTCTTTAAGTCACCAGTTCACTGAAGTGGCTGTATCACATAGTGGCCATGCTCACTTGTAGGTGTGTCTGCACATGGCTATGCATGCGCATGTATGCATGACGATGCATGAAACTTCTGTAGAGAGAAATCATCTCCCATTAGTATTAAAACCAACTTAGCTCCCCCATATATAAGATGATTCTTTCAGAAAGAAATTTCTAAACATCATTCAAAAGGAATAACCGGCCCTTAACCTCAAACTCATTCCGAAGAACCCCCAAACAGTTGGCTCTCTCTTCAAGTTTAAAGACAAGCTCAGTCCTTTATTTACAACGTTATGTATAAGACAAGCGCCCCAGATGCAGTCAGGGGAACTATGTCGGATGTACTAAGAGGCTGTTATGAGTACGCATTGATGTTCACAGAGGAGTCAGCTTCAGAACTGGGAGCAGGTTTTCCAGCCCTGAACTGCCTGATATCAGGAATCATTTGAAGATATGTAAAACTTTTATAGAAAATAAAGACTTTTCAATAATAGGACAGGTACAAAAAGAAAATGATTTAACAATACTTGAGTCTATTATTATGACCTTTAAACTTTAAACTCCCAAACATTGTCCACACAATTGTTCATTGCCTGATGGTCTTGTTGAGCTGTTTCTTCTCTGTCTGTATGTTTATTTAATTTTTTACTCTCTCTTTTGTAATACTCAAGCGAGTACAGTAAATTATTTTAGCTTCCTTCTGGGTAGGTTGTCAGCGGCCTTTTGCTTGTTCCTTTACGATAGGTTTTAGTAATTTTATTCTGAATGCTTTATTGTACTTCTAATTTATAATTCTGATTTTATTAGTCTACTGATTGCCACGTTCGCTGTTTGCAGCCTAGAAAATGCAACTATGAGGAGTTGTGAAACGTCGGCATATATTATAATAAAATGCATATCTGGACAGTGCCTTTCCCTGACCCGCCTTGGATTGTTCTTCGAGTTGTTGCTCCGGAAATTGGACATATATATATATATATATATATATATATATATATATATATATATATATATATATATATATATATATATATATATATATATATATATATATATATATATATATATATATACTATATACGTCAGGAAAAGCACTCGATACAATTGATAGTTTTTGCTAATGCCGACGTTTCACAGCTACATTGTTGCATCTTCAAGGCTGAAATACAGCAAGGTGACTCTCAATAATTATTCATAAACATTTATTATAACAACTGATTAAAAACACTACAGTATAATATCATTTAAAACATTAATTCTTTTAAAAATATTTGCCTCATCGTTACCTTGTTTTTTCCTTTCTATCTATTTTTGTTTTATTTTGTATTTTTCTCTCCTTTTTTTCAATAGTTTCGTTTTAGCTCCCGTCTGGGTAGGTCGTTCATTTAGCGTTATGGTGTCTTTGATATTTTTAAAAGAATTAACATTCTAAATGAGATCATGCTATAGTGTTTTTAATTAGTTGTTATAATAAATGTTTATATGAATAATTATTGAGTCAACTCACTGTATTTCAGCCTTGAAGATGCAACAACGTAGTTGTGAAACGTCGGCATTAGAAAAAAACTATCAATCGTATCGAGTGCCTTTCCCTGGACGCCTACGAGCAAGGCCAACAGAATTTTAACAGGTCAACCCACGGGCGCTTGAAATTTTTGTCGTATGCGCATCCATCCCGTCAATAGGTTCAAAAGAGGTCCGAGGCTGAAACCTTGGGTCAGTCTGTAATGAGCTGGGCAGATGGTCAGTCATCTCTCTCTCTCCCACTCACTCTGTCTCACGGCCTTGCTCTGTCCCAAGGTCGTATTGGTCCAATAGAAAGCTCCCGCACCAACTTGTCACGATGCCTAGTTGCGCAGTTCGTGACTGTAAAAATTATTCGATAGGTAAGTCAATTTATAATTATTATCGGTTT
>NC_089769.1:27382122-27422122 GCF_040412425.1 Macrobrachium rosenbergii
ATATATATATATATATATATATATATATATATTTATATATATATATATATATATATATATATATATATATGTATATATATATATATATATATATATATATATATATATCTATATATATATATATATATATATATAAATATAAATATATATATATATATATAAATAAAATATATATATATATATATATATATATATATATATATATATATATATATATATATATATATATATATATATATATATATATATATATATATATATATATATAACAACAATTCGCTCATACAAACCATCCTAAGCAGTGAAGCAAGAAAAAGGTCTAAATTGTGGGAAAGCTGGGATAATCAGGCGTCATTCCATAAATGACTTATTCTTTATTTTTGCAGTTATGAAGTGTCATCTCCAGAATCTGTCATTATTATTATTATTATTATTATTATTATTATTATTATTATTATTATTATTATTATTATTATTATTATTATTTTTCTACGTTTCTTGTTATTATTGGTATTTCCTTTTTTTTATTATTACTGTGATTAATATCATTGTAGAGTTTTGGAATTTTCAATTTTCGTATTTAGCCTTCTGGACCTGACTTCTGTGACCATCTAAGGTCCCCAACTGGAAATTAACAGTCTGAAATCTGTATTTTTAACTGTTATCATTTTTAATATTTTTTTTACTATTATTCTCCATATTTTTACTGTCATTACCATTATTATGAATTCTATTTCTTTTTTTTACTTCTTCAGCAACTGTGTGGATACTGCCGATCATTATTTCTATTATCATGTTATCTTATGTATCTAGACTGTGTGTATTGTATTTGTATATTCCATGTATATGGCCCTGAGCTACAATAAAGGATATTATTATAATTATTATTATTATTATTATTATTATTATTATTATTATTATTATTATTATTATTATTATTATTATATTGGTGCCCGGGATTCATCCAACTTGAACATCGAGTAAAAATATGAAGACAACATAATTTTTTACTTTTTATTGCTTAATGTTCCTTTGCTGTCTTATTTTTTCTAAGAGTGTCTTGGTAAAAAACTTGAACACCACCTACAAAGGAGATGGTGTCCCAACACCATTATAAAAGTGCAATAATTCCACGGAATAAAGAAAGTTCTACTCTTTCCCATTTTCACATACACATGCATACACATCAAGACAGTGATAAGTAATGAAATCTACCAACGATCGTCTCCAATCATCATTTTCAAATGAGGAAGAAGTTTCCTAAAAATAATGGACAAAGGGGAATTGGTGGTTTCCTAACGGTGCCTATAATTTCCTCTCCTCGATACCAAATACACATGCAGTATATTTCAACAGATGCCATGTTAATGAATATTGGACATTCATGTGTCGATGAAAGACGGTTTTTACATGTAATTCTTACCTTACATTTGCGAGAAACAGCATCTTCTGTCCACCATATTTCTATGAATGTAAGTGTGTGTGTGTGTGTATGTGTGTGTGTATATATATATATATATATATATATATATATATATATATATATATATATATATATATATATATATATATATATATATATATATATATATATATATATATATAGATATATATATAGATAGATAGATAGATAGACAGACAGATAGATAGATAGATAGATATAGATATATATATATATATAAATATATATATATATATATATATAAATATATATATATATATATATATATATATATATACATACATATATAACAAAAATTCTAATTATGCTGTTGCCTAAATATATAATAAATAATTATCCAGTCAGTCACTTAATATCTTGCTGTCAAATTATCCTTTAAAAACGACATAGTTCATATGAGGCTGACAGCATATAATACAAAATAGGGTGAATGGGGAATCGATCACTGACCTGACAAGCTCTTATTTAACGGAAACATAGCCAATGAAATGCAGAACATTGGAAATCCTGATCTTGTATTATCATTTATTTCATCTTGAAAAAAATCTGATATTTTGAATAAACACAATAACAGAAACTTTGTGGTATAAATTGTGAAGCGCTCTAAGCACATAAAAACCCCATTAATCAGTTTCTAGGCCTTCATTCTTATTTTCGTGTTAAATTCTTTATTAATCCGCCGAATGCTGCTGCTTGTGAAATCCCACTCATTACAAATCATGAAGCCGGTTCACGCGAACAAGAAGCAGGGAAAATTCAGGAGATAAAGTTCATCATAGCCTGACATCTACAAACATAGCACATTTTTTTTTTATTTAAGCCTCTTTGGCACACCTGGCAAACAATGCATTACTACCTGAAAACAATTCACCTTGAATTTTCACAATTCATCTAGGTATATTATAAATGTATCTGCTTATCTATTTATTAATTACTTTTTCTAAAAGTTTGTCTATTCTTTTTTTATATTTCCTATTATCTTCTGTACTATATTCTTTGGAAGCTTGAATTTCATGTCACTGGACCCTGTAGGCTTGTTCCATATAAATAGGTGTTTATCTTCTGGATAATAATAATAATAATAATAATAATAATAATAATAATAATAATAATAATAATAATAATAATAATAATAATAATAATAATAATAATAACAGAAACAAAAAATTCTTGAACGGAGACGGAATACCTGTGACCATCAAGCAGTATTAGAAATTGAACAGAATCATCTTGTTCTTTTGGGAAATATAGTACATCCTATTCTAAGGGAAAACGTGACAAATATTAAAATAAACCATATGGTGTTTCTGGGCGAAAATCCATTGACATTCCTGAGTCTAAGTACAACATATACTCTAGAAGGAACTGTCATTCAGACTAGTTCATTAACTTCTTTATACTCGTATGACCTTAAACTTCTCCTCCTCGAGTCTTCGTTTCCACAAAATTCTATTTTGGGCTCCGCCTGTTATACGCCCGGCGATTTCACGCCTCTCAGATAGGTCCCTTCAGGTAGTTTTCTGCCTGCCTCTATTTCTTCTACCCTGCTTGGCCGTATCCTACGCTTTCAAACTATTTCATTAACTTGTGAGGGGACAAATGCCGTTGCAACTAACATCCGATGTTCTGTAATTTTTTATCCATTTCACTTATCAATTATCAAGCCTGTGCTTCTTTGTATGCGTTTCGCCTTTTAAAACGAGTTCCTGCTACCTTTTAGAAAGGAGAGGAGGCAGAAAGGGAAAGGGAAGAGGGGAAAAGCCCAAACACTTCGACAAAACAGCCTTTACGACAAACAACGATGTCATCGTGATGCCATTAGGAGCGTCAGAATGCGTTCCACTGGCGGAAAGGCCCAGCCATTTATGCGATTAAATACGGCAATCGAGACGCAGCAATTGCAAACCCTTTCCACATAGGTCCCATCCTTTCCCTCTACCCTCCTCATTTTAGCCACTAGGATACTTCCCATCCGATATCCTGCACCTCCCAATGACAATAGTTCTAGCTAGTTGGTCTCATCTTTAAGGAATTCCAGCGAAAAGTGAGAGTATTTTTTCTTTTTGTTTTCTGTAAAAGAAAACTATTGAGATGGCTATTTGTCTGTCCGTTTGCACTTTTTCTGTCCTTCCTCAGATCTTTAAAACTACTGGGGCTAGGGGGCTGCAAATTGGTATGTTGATCATCCACCCTCCAATCATCAAACATAACAAATTGCAGCCCGCTACCCACCGTAGTTTTTTTTTTATTTTAAGGTTAAAGTTAGCCATGATCGTGCGTCAGGCACCGCTATAGGTACCAAACAACGTATGCCACCACCGGGTCGTGGCTGAGTGTTTCATGCAGCATTATACGCTTTAAAGAAAACTCAATTGCGCTGAAAAAACTTCGGCATATCTTTTACTCGCTTATTTTTGTAAGTAAAATAGGTCATTCATAAAATCTTATAATTACATAAAAGAGTGATGGATGATATATGTGAATATTTTCAGTAATTCCTCCTCGTCTCTCTCTCTCTCTCTCTCTCTCTCTCTCTCTCTCTCTCTCTGTATGTGTGGCGGTTTAGGGAATTAGTTTTTAGTATTCAAATTTCTCCATTTCCTTCTTGTATTCCATTGCTAGAGACAGCTCTCAATGGTCTCAAATGGCGCAGCATTAGCTGACTCAAACAACTATCATAAAATTTCCCTCACTTCCGAGACGCAGCCGAAAAGACGCAGCAACATCGAGCGTGAATTCGCGCAAGATCAAAGGAGGCTTCGCTAGCTCTGTTTACCATCAAACTAACCCCTCCAACCAGACTCCCCCTCCCCTAAAACAATGTAACACTCCTTCCATCCGGAACAAACCCTTGCTCTCTCTCTCTCTCTCTCTCTCTCTCTCTCTCTCTCTCTCTCTCTCTCTGTTAATATCCAATAACTCAAAGATACTTGTTATAAGCAGAAATTATGTAGCAAATCATTACTACTTTTTCTTCACCAATATCAAAGCACCATTTCAGATATAACATAATCCTTGCTTGGAATGTCAGCATAAGCCAAGATCACACACAGTCAGATATTTATACATGAAATTAAAGTATCTGATAAATGTAAGAGAAGAGGAGGCGAGTCACGGATTAGGCGGAACAAGAAAGCGATTGTGCAGAAACTTGAATTGCCTATGAAAGCCACTGTGGGAAAGCACGAAGGGATTGCTAAGCCGCATTTCTTCACAGGAAGTGAAGTGTGGATGGTAAAGTTGTCAAGATGTGAAGTTTGCAGAGAATTTTGACATAGGAATAACTGATACAGTAAGAAATGTGTGCGGATATGAAGTGGTTTAAAGCTTAGCGCGAGTGAAAGGATGATCAGAATATCTAGATATAGTTTGGTTTTGCAATATAGAATGGACGATAATATATTGAATAAATGGTTCTTTAATTAAAAGATGTTAATAGGAAAGAGAGAAGGTGAGATGGGGTAAAAGAGGTACTGAAGGGCCTTAATATCTAGAAACGTATTGTAAGATAAGACTAGATAGTGTAGTTTATGCACTCATGTGTATATATATATATATATATATATATATATATATATATATATATATATATATATATGTGTGTATATATATATATATATATATATATATATATATATATATATATATATATATATATATATATGTATATATATATATATATATATATATATATATATATATATATATATATATATATATATATATATATATATATATATATATATCTATCTATGTATATATATATCTATCTATATCTATCTATCTATATATATATATATATATATATATATATATATATATATATATATATATATATATATATATATATATATATATCTTCTTCTTTCCCACCGACATGCCTACGTCAAGGGATTGGTTGCCTGATGCGCCTTCTCCCACTGCCTTCTATCAAAGGCATCATCCTCCACCAAACCTCTTTTCTTCATATCTTCCTTCACTTTATCTCGCCATCTAATTCTCTGTCTCCCTCTCAGTCTTCTTCCTCTAACAGGCTCTTCCCAAGCCCTCCTCACTCACTCCCTCGTCATCCATCCTTAACACATGCCCATACCATCTCAATCGTGACTCTCTTATCACCTCTGTTATCTTTACTAAGGCTGCTCTTCTTATTTCATCATTTTCTGATCTCTCAAGCAGCGATATTTAATAACCCACCTCAGCATTCTCATCTCTGTTCTCTCAAGCTTTACTTCCTCTTTTCTCCTTAGAGCCCATGTTTCTGATCCACACATTAACTGGTCTTATCACCGTGCTATAGATCTTGGCTTTTAGCTTGATTGGCATTTTCTTATCACATACAACTCCAGCTCCATCTCTCCACTTCCCCCACGCCGCTTTTATTCTACTCCACTTCAGCCTCACATCCTCCCTCTTGGCTTCAAAGCAGATCCTAAGTATTTAAACTTTTCCACCTGTTTTGTAATTGAGCCTCTTCTTTCTTGTATTACTATTCTGTCTCTATCTTCCCTACTGTAATGCTCGCTAAAACCTCTGTTTTATTCACATTCACCCTTAAGCCATCCCTCTCTAAAACTCCTACCACTCTCCAACCCTGCTCTGTAGGTTCTCCTCATCTTCAGCAGTGATCACCAGATCATCAGCGTACAACAACTCCCACAGCACTTCATTCCTGATCTCCTCACTCAACACATCCATGACCAGCACAAACAAAAATAAGCTTAATGCTGACCCCTGGTGTAATCCAACACTAACTTCAAAATTTTCTCTTTCCTCAGCTGCTGTTATTCCTTTTGTACTCGTTCTCTGATATGTCATTTCGACCAGCCTAACCAACTTTTCTGGGGCTTTCCTCTTCCTCAAACACCAAAACATCACTTCTCCTGGGATTCTATCGTATGCTTTCTCCAGGTCTATATATATATATATATATATATATATATATATATATATATATATATATATATATATATGTATATATATATATATATATATATATATATATATATATATATATATATATATATATATATATATATATATATATATATATATATATATATATATATATATATATATATATATATATATATATATATATATATATCTCACATCAGGATCGAACCAAGGTCTTTCAACTTTCAATTGAAAGGCAAGGGGGCTGCCCACTAGGCCATACAAGTCATAAAAGAAGTTGGAACCTGAGCACCACTGCTCCAAGGAATTACCTGGGCAAGGTGACTGCTTGCATTCCAGCGTGTTTTCCCCAACTTCCCGACTCGGCAATATTCACTCCAAAGGGATAATTCGAATGAAATGCTGTCAATTGGGTCATTACTGAGTCGGGAAGTAGGGGAAAACACGCTGGAATGCAAGCAATCAGCTTGCCCAGGTAATTCCTTGGGAGCAGTGGCGCTCAGGTCCCAACTTCTCTTATGACTTGTATGGCCTAGTGGGCAGTGCCCTTGCCTTTCAATTGAAAGATCTCGGTCTGATCCTGATGTGAGTCAGAAATTTATATATATATATATATATATATATATATATATATATATATATATATATATATATATATATATATATATATATATATATATATATATATATATATATATATATATATATATATATATATATATATATATATATATATATATATATATATATATATATATATATATATATATATATATATATATATATATATATATATATATATATATACATATATACATACACATATATATATATATATATATATATATATATATATATATATATATATATATATATATATATATATATATATATATACTGTATATATATGTGTGTGTGTGTGTTTTGGGCAGAGTTTCTCTCTTCCACAATTTTTGTTGTAGGAACTCTCCTTTGTGGCATTGACTTCTTTGATGTAGAGTTTTTCACATTTCCTTACTTCTGTTAGGCCGATCAATAGAGGGTCGAACCCGAAACTAATTACTATAAAGCTGGAATCAATTTTAAAGTGTTCTTTCATATGTGCATATTTCCATAAAAAAACGCCACCGGCCAACTCCTTGAGCGTTTTACAAAATTTGATCCTGAAGTTAACATCTTTATACGTAAAAAGCTGCTCGAAATGCAAAGATTTTGATTGAATGGTAACTTCATCATTGCTTATTTTTTAGATATAACTAAGTTCATTTTCAATTAAGGACTTTTTTAGACCAATAGATTAAAAATTCCATTAGGTTTTGCAATTTATGGGTATATTTTTCTGGTACGGGGCCCAAAAAATATAATATAATATACGGTAAATATCTTATTTTTTTTAAAGGATTAGATGGTCTTTTTGCGTTATGTGATAGTATAGAGTTAATCTTACATTACCCCTATATAATGATATCTTATTGAAACTGCAAAGGCCTTGGGTAATCATATATTAAACTAGGGAATGACAATGTCGAATTTTAAAATGTCTCTTAAGAGGACAGCAATTTCCATCTTGAAGCTTTATGTCGTTATTCAGCACACACACACACACACACACACATATATATATATATATATATATATATATATATATATATATATATATATATATATATATATATATATATATATATATATATATATATATATATATAATAATATATCCAGAATTGCGAGATGGAGTTGTTTGCCTAAAATATGACTGACCAAAATAAATTCAGTAAACCAACTTTTGTTGAGAGCATCATACAGATTTTTTTTCGACATTTTCCATACAAATGTTATAGATACCTTTTTTCCAGGTATGATGTCGTGCATAATTTGTAAGAAGTCATTTGTTCATATTGTTCAAGTAAAAGAAAAAGGACTACTTAGTCTTACTGAATATAGCCAACAGAGAAATGAAGAGACAATCTACCAGCAACTGCTCACCAGTAAAAATGAAGGACTTGATGTTTTGGTTCACGAACACTGTAGGAAATGGTTCAACAACAAACGTAGAATTGCAACAGAATCAGAAAAGACTCAAAGAAGAAAGACAAGGAGATCGACAAGTTTGTTTGACTGGAAAATTAATTGTTTTTTTATGTAATTCAACCTGCAAGATAGATAAAAAGATTCCATCGTGACGGGATTGGCATCTTGCTTCGACAATTCAACTTCGCGAGAAAATCTTGGAAGCTTGCAAATTTAGACTTGAAACTGACGAGTATGATGAATGGGCTTTAGAAGTGCAGGCCAGAGCACTTGCTTGCATTGATTTTATTGCTGCAGAAGCTCGATATAGAAATTGTCGGCTTCGATTCGAAACGATTCAAAATCTCTTAAGAGGTCGGCGAAGTAATGAAGGAATGAAGAACAGTTTTAACAAAGCTTGTGAATGGTTAGAAGCTGAAACTTCCATCCATTCAACACCAGAGTTCAGAGAAAAGGTTATAGAATTTACATATAATGATGAAGGATATGATTCTAGGTATCTAAAAAAAACTAGTGAAAGACCATTATGGTGGCCACATATCCTTTTCTGAACAACCTGGAAGAGAAACTCTAATATATTTCCTTGATATGGCCAGCTTCATTACAAATAAGAAATTCCCAGAGAGAAAAGATGACATACAAGAGGAAAGTAGAAGGATCACTGAAGCTGCTGCAAACTTAATCATAGCAAAAATTTGGGAAAAACAGTATGACTCATCATCACATCCAACTACAGAAGAAATAACAAGTCCATGGATTCCTGATAGCCTTAGAATTTTTATGGCTAGCTTTACCAAGTCCACACTTAAGCAAGAATGTATAGGACAATGTTTTGTCAGGTTAGCTTCTACTAAGATAATACAACCTATCGTATTTGCCCTGGGTGTTGAGGTAGATCACATTTATGGATCAAATTGGCTCAATGAGGAATTGTTCAAGTTAGGATTTTCTGTTACCTATTGTGAAGTCACTCGTTTCAAGCAAGCTTCTCTTACCTCACAATCGTTGAATGATATCATCAAGCAAACATCAACAGAAAACAGCTTCACACAATTCATCGCAGACAACGTTGACCACAATATTACTACTTTAGATGGCCGAGGAAGCTTTCATCGCATGGGCATCATTTCTTCAACAGTCGGGAGTAGTCAAAGTGTAACCAAGGAGATACGAATTAAAAGGCCTGATAAGTTACTGAGGGTAAAGGAATTAATACTCAAGGCAACAGATGTCCATATTACTGTCTATGATTTCCCACAGAGCAGAAAATTTGACAGCATTTTATTCAAACCTCCAATAGAACTTTCATACCCTTATGTTTTACCTGAAACACTGAATGCAGAAATTTTGTGGCATGCTGCAAGTTTAAATTCAACAAAAGATAACCCTAGACCTAACTGGTCTGGTTATATGCAAAACCTGATTCAAGAAGGGAATCAAGAACAGGCAACAATAACATTGCTGGCCATTATTAACTTGAATCCAACAAACTACACATGCATCTACTCTACTCTGCTTTTTGTGATTGATCAGTGTAAAACACTCAATGTTACAACACCATCTATAACATTTGATCAGCCATTGTGGCTTAAGGCAACTGAAATTGCAATAGAGAAGTCCTTGAATATTGTAATACATTTAGGAGGTTTCCACACATTGAAAATGCCTACTTCAGAACTAGCATAAGTGAAAACCATGTTTGATAAATTCTTAACAACAAAATAAGTGTTCCAAAGTAATGAAGTACTAAAAGATATATCTCCCGTTTATTAACCCTGAGATGGAAAACTATTGACAATAATTTTATGTATTGCTTTTCCATAGTTTTGTTGGTGTAACAAAGGCATACCCACCTATTAATGAATTCCATTATCCTTTATAATTAGGATTTTAACAGGTTACATTCACACTGTATCTCATATGAATTCAGTTTAACGGGGGTGACTTTAGGAGCACATTGTGAAAAATGCTCAAGGACTTAGCTGGTGGGTTTTTTTCTGATAAAATATAAGTATTAAAGAATACTTTAAAACTATTTCCAGCTTTATAGTATTTACTTTCGGGTTGGCCCCTTTTCAAGGCCCCTGAATTGACCGGCCTATGTTTGTAATACTTCTTCAACGTTCTGTATAAGTACACAGAGTCGTGGTGTGTTTTATATTCGTTTGAAAATGCTACGAACCGCTTCGCCTGATTCTCAGGCTTTTACAAGCAGAACTACTACATTGAGATTCTTCTGTTCTATTTATACCAAGACATCGGCTGTAAGCGGATTATGGGAGTTGCTAAAGTTTTGATTTACAATGTTTAATTTACAGTACATTAGGGTGGTTAGTAGTTAACACGCCATTTACATAATGCGTTATTACATGTTATAAGATGTTATATATATATATATATATATATATATATATATATATATATATATATATATATATATATATATATATATATATATATATATATATATATATAATGTGTGTGTGTATATATATATGTATGTATGTATCTATGTATATGTTTATATATATGTGTGTGTCACTTCTTATGTTCCTTATGAAATTACTGATTTCATCGGTTGTGGCTTCATGGCATGTCCTTCCTCTCCGGGACTGACCTTGGCCATGGTTTCTGGACCGTGCAGAGGGGAAGCATCTCCCGGCTTCCAGCTGGGTATTTAAACGGGGCTTATGTGTGGCTTTGCATACTGCCTCTGTGATTGTTATGTGCCAATATGAATTGCACCTGTATTTTATTTTAGTATCGTCTATCAAGTCTCGCAGTGATGGTTTCTTGTGTTTGTATAGTGTTGGAAGATGGCTCCTGTATTCCTGTGTGCGAGTAATCTCCGTTTGAGGGTAGTGGATGTTCTGCCAATGAAATCTTCTCTGGAAGGACTACATTCCTCCTCGGGGTAAGTAAATTCATACACTACATTGGTAGTCATCTCCTTCGGTGTGGGTGTGCATGTACTATTTCTCATTACCAGTGATGCCAGTAAGCGGGGGCTTAAAATACACCCGTATGTTTATGTCGTTATAAGAGTCTCGTGGTTTGACATTCTTCTTGTTAAAATTAGTTTGGTAGTATATTGTTATCTGTTGTCCTATCTTCTGGTTGTGTTGGTCTGTGGTGGTGTCTTGCTTGTAGTATCGGTCAAAAAACTTGCGTATTTCTGATTGTGTCATGTTGTCTTCAAATCCTTTGTTAGTGAGCAGCTGTTGTATTCTGTCCAGTTCCTGGAGTATATAAAAATGTTCTATAAAAATATGAATTTTAAGGTTTTGTTTGTTGGTGAGGGAGATTTTAAAATAACTGATCATCATTAAAACTGCTCTCGGGCAAGGGAGGTTACTAACAGGGACGTGTGGGAATAGGGGAGGTGAAGTGAATTAGGCAAGAGGATTGTTGTCTTTTAATCATGATTCTTTTTCTTGCAAGTAATCTAATTTTAATGATTAGCTTACAGCGGTACCATATGGCTCTACGTATCAAGTAAGTGGTGTGAATGTTGCTTGGTAACATTTATTTGTGAGCGTTAAAATTCCAGCGTGCTTTGCCTGTCCTGCTGCCTCGTCACGGAATCTGGAGAGATTTTTAATTATACATTTTAAATCTTTGATGGGCATCTAATAAATAAAATTACCTTTGATGGAGGGAAGAAGATTCAGCTAGGCTTGCTTTTCTTTTTTTTTTTTTTTTTATCAGTATCCAATGAATATCATTAATGGAAAGGGAGATGGTTCAATGATTCATACATTTTTTTCTTTTGCTCAGTATCTAAAGAATATGTTTGATTGGGAGGTATTTTTTCACACTGTCCTAATCTCTCCATTCTCCAACGCCCCCACAAACCAACATAATACCTGACTGCTCTGACATTTCGTACACCATCTTACTCGCCAGAGAGCAGGGCTAGTGCTAAACTGTTATTTTAAGAACTCACCTCACCAACAAACGAAACCTTAAAATGCATATCTTTATAGAACATTTTCTGCTCAAAATTGCTTTTGCTCTCATTTCCCGAAATCTTTGCATAAACTCGTGTTAGACCCTGTATAATACACCTTCAAAATACTGCTTCGCATAAAGTAGACGATGCACTTCATACACTTGATTTAGTCAATGAACATGATTCTCATTCATAAACACTTACACATAATAAAAATGAATATCCTTGCCTTTATTCCTATTCATTTTAAACTTCCTTGGATAAGGGTTAAAGTCTTCTAAAAGTAGTATAGAAAGTTTAAGGATCTTTGGAAGATTTGAGATTGTAGCTGTTTTGTTTCCCGAGGTTTATTGTTTCCTTTTTACTGACAGTGTTTCCCTGCAAAGACCGACAAAATTATTTTGTCTTTTTAGAAAGGATACGCCTCGACTAGAGAACACTGATCTTATTTTGCTTGGTTATGCTTCGGATTATGAATTCCTTTAATTCTCGTCTAAAACAAAGACTTGCTTGAAACAAATACTGGTAGCATTTCAACACCAATAAATTCTCATATTTAATAAATATTTCAATATATTTCTTATATGTGAGAAAAGTTTCCTATCAGCATATATTGATTTCCATTGTCATTTAGTACGCAAAGATCTGACTTTCAGTAAATTCGCACTTTTTACGTAAACACCTGCATGAATTCGAACACTTACATTTAATCATACTGCACCATTAAAATAAAACATATTTCGTCAAAGGTTAACATTAATAAAGTATTTCTGTTTATGCCATTCATACTCTTCATAGGTGATTTGACTAAAATGTTTAGAAATGGAACTTACAATCATCTATTCCATCAAATTTTCATTTTATTGATGAATGGTTTCACCAAACTTTTCGTTCTAGAGTTCTCTCATTAAATTTTTCTTTTCCAACCCTTATTCATTCATATTATATTTGCCTCTTCGCCCTTTTTCCATTCATCAAACTCTTGCATTAAAAAAACATACCTACTATGTGGTTCATACTTTCTTTTTAATATCTTGTCTCTTTTCTGTTTGAATTAAGTGGTATGTAAAAATTTGGCGCAGACTAATAACTATCAGTCAGAGACCTCATAAGTAAAATGCTATACAATATAATGCGTACTTAGGTAAACCTCACCTACTGCACGCTATCAATCATTCAAATGCTAGGAATAAATTGCATGGAAAAACAAAAACAAAATTAAATTGCATAACAGCATTCTAATGACTATGCTTGAGTCACAAAAAGTCTACTTGTGAAATTAAGGATATAAGCGAATATTTCCATCACCAACAACAATACCAAGCTACTTTCCTTTCTCTGTTTTAAGACTACTTAGACGAATTAAACGACATTCTAATGGTAAAAGTTTAAATAGTTAAGTAGATGAGGTTTAATGGGGTAAAGTAGAGATTTGAGTGACAAGATATTAATTTGTCAAGAGTGAACATTAAAACGCACAGAAAATGACTAAAGTTAAAGTAAAGACGTTGTCGCACCTAACAAAAATTAAAGGAAGTTTTTGTTGTGAGTCTTTACTTGTGTATGTAGAACCACAAGGTTCGATGGGCTGGTTGACTGACGATATAAACAAAGCTATCTTCTGCTCATCGAATTCCATCACCAACAACAATACCAAGGAAAGCTAAATATTCATTTACCCTTTAGTTCTGTCGTCAAAAACATACTACCCCCGATGCAGCCACACCCCTGCCAGCCAAAACAGAACCAACCCTGGCTTAAGGTCACCAATGTAACGATCTGATGTCAAACCAAAATTGACCTTAATATTAGTTTATTATTTACAAAATTTCAGAAACAGTCCCCAAACTCATACAAAAGGGCGCCCAAAAAAAATAATACGACAGAGTCGAGACGAAAACCATCATGGCGCCCACGACAGAGTCGAGACAACAACCATCATGGCGAAAAATGCTCTCCAAACTGAACTGCTGGAGACTTGCCTTGAAAATGCTGACCAACTCGCCAAACCAAGAAAAAACAAACTGCTCTGCTACGGAGACTTTTTTTAATCACAAAATACTCTGCTGCCCTGACCTGACTGACGCTGCCGAACACCAAGCAATTGGGCTGTAATGACTGATGAGAGGTGACAAACAAAGACAGACATCAAATGACTCAGCAACATACAGAACCAAACCAATAAGAAAAACAAACAAATACAAATAGAGGAGGAAACAGTCCCCAAACAAGGGAACAATGGCGAAAAAATGCCAACGATTGTTCAAAGGAAACAATCTGCCAACGATTGTTCTCACACGATTGCATATATATATATATATATATATATATATATATATATATATATATATATATATATATATATATATATATATATATATATATATATATATATATATATATATATATATAAATATGTTAATGTTTGTATGTATGTATGTTTGTATATTTGTAGCTTTGTGCATAATAGAAATCCGAACCATTGAATGGTCTAGACAAACTTTGGCACGTGGCCATCATTTGACCCAGCTTAGATAACAGAGTAGTTTCAAACCAGTACCCACTTCCTATTCACATTCCCCTTCCCCTTCCCTCATCCTCCTTCCCCCTTCCCTTTATAATATATGTGGTAACTGCTTCACTGATTTAGGCAAAATTTGGCTCGTGACCATCATTTGACCCGACTTAGATAATAGGGTAGGTTTCAAACCCATACCCCTTCCCCTTCCCCTAGCCCCATCCCCATTCCTCCATCCCTTTGTAACTTATGTGGTAATGGCTTGACTGATTTAGACAAAATTTGGCACGTGGCCATCATTTGACCCAACTTAGGTAATAGGGTAGGTTTCAAACCCATACCCCCATCCCCCTTCCTTCTGTAACTTATGTGGTAAATAAACTCTACAGGTTTATCATACCTCATTTCATGTACTTGATGCCATAGAAATATATTATTGGAAATGCTTTTCTTTCCTGTGATTAATAATTCTGCATCAAGGTTTGTGTTTAGGTTTAGTTGGGGGAGGGGGGGGTGTATTCAGGTTTAGTGGGGTGTGTGTTTAGGTTTAGTGGGGGCTGTGTTTAGGTTTGGGGGGATGTGCTTAGGTTTAGTGGTCGTATCTCAGTTAAGTGGGGGGTAAATGGGACAGTCACCACAGTAATACTTGGATAAGTCGGAAAGTCAGCAGAGTAATACCTGGATAAAAGGGACAGTTACCTCAGTGACATCTGGATAAATAGGACAGTCACACAGTAATGACTGGATAAATGTGACAGTCACTACAGTAATATCTGGATAAATGGGACAGTCAGTACAATCATACTTGGCTAAAAGGACAGCCACCACAGTAATACCTGGATAAATGGGACGGGTAAAGTAAAAGGCTAAAAAGTGCATGCAGCTGGGTATCGAAGGGACGCTGTTGGTGAGGTGAGTTCTTAAAATAACAGCACTACTCCACCTAAGGGGTTAATCTTGCTGTTAACATGTGATATATAACTTTACAAGTGGCCAAGTAGCACGTATTTTGGTGTCAAGTGATGCTAATCTAAATATTAGAAATATAGCAATAAAAACCTACAATTTAAATGGATAACTTTTAGGTTGGAATCAAGAAATTGTTGGAATTCATCTCAAAGGAAATAAAAGAAGGAAAACATTCGAACCTTAGTAACGGAAATTGTAATAAGTTCAGAAAGACTGTGTTTCATAACAGAGAAACTTTTAAATGAGGCCAGTCTATTGTTTATCTTGAAACGGAACAAACTTTTTCACGGTTGAAGCACCAACACTCGACTAAGAATAGAGAGAGAGAGAGAGAGAGAGAGAGAGAGAGAGAGAGAGAGAGAGAGAGAGAGAGAGAGAGAGAGAATTAAGGAAGGGCTCGAGAAAGAAGCTTAGGAGAAAGGACAAACTTTTCCACACACTGAGTGTCAGAATTTGATTAAAATAAGAGAGAGAAAAACAGCAAAAACTCGAACGAAACCAAATTGTACACTGGACACCAGTTCTGTAAGCGAACTGAAAATAACAAAAGAAGGGAAAAGACAAAATACGTGGTGATGCAATTATTCTATTTTCGAGTTCCCCGGGCGTCTGTGTAAACAAGCATAATCAATAAATGGTAAATAATACTTGGAGGATGGATGGGTTATCATACGACTAGGGAAAAGTAAGGATAATTGATAGATGAATCAGAGACACTTAAAGAATATTAGAGACTAACAAAATCCCAGGTATGAACTGATCAACTAACTGTAGGCATAAAGTAAGCTTTACAAACATAAAATTAAATTACAGATGAGTAAAAAAAATGTTAAGGATTATGAAGAAAAATAATAAATTTTAAGGTGATGCGAATATAAGAAAACACAACGAACTGATAGTGAGAATTTAATGGAAAACATCAGTAAAATATGAACAGGCAGAATTAGGGCAATGAAATTATGAAAACAGAAGAATAATGGAATAAAAAAAGAGAAAGTGGAAGTAGGGCTAAGAGCAAGAACGGAAGATAAACGTCAATTCCTAAGCACAGTCATAGTTTGCAGAGAAGGCTTGAAATACAATGCAACACTTTAGAAAATTCAATTTAATGATTTTCCGACTCGAAACCCTGTTTGTACTGTGAATCCATGAAATCAAGAAGACCATGACCACAGGCTTCAAAGCTTGCATAAGCGTATGCTTTCATGCACTGAGAATATTGCCCTCAAAAAGTGTATGTGCTCAGTCTTTTTTTCAAATGAGAACTGTGACAGATACTGCATTATCATTGCACAATATAGCCCCGTCAGTTTGGGAGTGAGTGAACATTTGCAATGGCTGTCTGGCCGCAAAATTTAAATTAGAAGATGAAATATTACGTTCAAAAAATCGAAAGAAATTCAATGACTTTCCCTTGCAATTCTTCTATATTCCTTTTTAAAATGCATGAACAAGCTATGTCATTTACACAATACAAAATTTTTTTTAACATACTATTCAGAAAAAAAAATGCGAGGAATCGAGTGGTATTTTATGAAGCCGAATATACATAAATTAAGATCAATACTGGTGACTTAATTGTTAATTTAATAAATGCAACGTTATGACGTTGCGTTCTTATCCCTTAGCAGAGATTATTCTATGATTACGCTAAGCAAATGAGTCTTCAGCTGTAATAATGATGTAGCCAGCTGAGCATTACTGATTACATTATTCATGGATATCAAGCAAGAGTGCTTCCGTTCATGTGCCTTCTCTCTCTCTCTCTCTCTCTCTCTCTCTCTCTCTCTCTCTCTCTCTCTCTCTCTCTTTGTGTGTGTGTGTGTGTGTGCTTATTACAATCCGGAACATCAAGGAATAAATGAAATTTTATCTGATGATTTTATGTAAACGGAGACACGTTACGACACTAGCATGGTTTTTTTTTTAATTTCTATCTCAGTTTTATACCTGAGTAACGGCGAGTCTAAAGGACTTTGCATTAGTTTATCTGAGCAAATGGTAATTCACAATTTCAGAGCTGATTAAGAAACTACCAGTTTTAAGTTAAGTGATTAGTTTGATACTTAGCAGGAACAAAAAAATCACATTGGATAACAGTTACTTATAGTTGCCAAAAAGAATGTTTAGTCTTTGCTATGTATTGCGTGACAAACATAGAAGTAAACTTACAGATGTGTATGTATGTATGTATATGTATGTGTATGTGTGTGTGCGTGTATGTGTGCATGTATCAGGATGAAATATGGTTGATTAGGGTTTCGGTGCCTGTCAGGATTCGAGCTACAGGGTGGTTTAGGAAAGCTGGGCGCAGTAGCACTTGTCAATTATGAATCTAGTGTATGGAGAACTGGATATTAAACGATACTTGTGGCTTAATATCTGTAAGTTTGATTCTATGTAGCAAAGACTAACCATTCTTTTTGGCAACTACAAGTAATTGTTTTCCAGTATGATTTTTTCCCCTTAGGATGCAGTTAGTGACAGAGCCTGGTCTGTTATGTAGGCAGGTAACTACCCTTCGCCCCTGGGGAATAAAGGGGAAGTTTTATTTTTTTCCCCGTTGTTCCCCAAGATACGTAGAGATCCGGAAAATCCCATTTGGGATCAGTGTTTTTCCCTTCCCTCAAATCCTCTCGACTTCTTTTTCTATTTTCTTTTTTTTTTACTTTTTCCTTTCGATCTGTACTTTTAATTTCTCTTGCAAGTACAGTGATTAGACCATCTTTTCGAGTCTCTCTCTCTCTCTCTCTCTCTCTCTTTACCGGGGAACTTTACTTACATTGTCAGAGAAGATTTCAAAATATCTACGAAATTGCTTTGCCTTATACTCGGCAAAATGCTCCATTTAAAGTCGCTTTAACAATACTGATAGCAATAATAGCCAATACAGTGCCGAATCGCACCATATCACAGTAGTTTTTAATCACAAAATATGGTAATATCAGTAATTGGGCGTTCACTGAGCTTACTAAAATGTAACAACTCAGCTTTTATTGGAAGTTACAAAACTTTTGCCAGAACTTTATGGCTCTTCTGAGATCCTTTCAATGATGTACTTTGAGTCGCAGCTGTTAACTGTCCTGTAATTTGTTCTAGGATATTAGTTTGTTAAGATAGAGCATAAATTCACCTACTGACGGACTGATAAACCGTTACCAGTCTGTACAGTCTACATTGTTCATACTTTTTGAAAAATAATTGTTTTCTTCGTTTCCAGTGAAAATACTTATATATGTATCGTGAGACGTTTGATATCCTAATGAAAATTGATCGAGTTAGTACATCACTTGCCATGGGTTTGATTTCGTATTGCTTTTCACCAGCAGTTTCAAGGTTCAGTTACATTTTATGATAGATCATCCTTACTGTGGTTCTCTATGAGATTGTCACGGAATTTGTTTACACAGTTGTGAAAGAAACGGATATTACTGTTTTGTCAAATTTCAGAATATCGGATTTGTTCTCCAAAATCGAAAAAGACAATAATAGAAGATATAAATGTTACGCTACCTGAGGTCATCAGAACTAAAATACCATAAAGCGAATG
Organism: Macrobrachium rosenbergii; assembly: GCF_040412425.1. Lineage (NCBI taxonomy): Eukaryota > Metazoa > Arthropoda > Malacostraca > Decapoda > Palaemonidae > Macrobrachium > Macrobrachium rosenbergii. The sequence continues at coordinate 27,401,522 of NC_089769.1, forward strand.
ATTCATCGGTTGCTTTGGAATAATTTGTAGAACTGGTATCAGTTATTATGGATAGCGAACGTCATGAAAGCACTCTTTAGGCCAAGATAAGGATAGTAGAGAAAGCCCTTTTTTATTTGGGGAATGAAAATATGGACGATTGAGGTATGAATATATCGATCCGTCACAAAAAAAGTCACAAAATGACATGTATAAAACATTTACTTTAGTTAAGTAAAGCAAATGGAAACTTTTTTTTTTTATTGTTAGTCTGCTTAGCTCTTGAAGTCATAAAAAAAGACAATTTTAGTCCTGTTACAATTTTCTTACCCGTATCTAAGTGACGAGACCCATTATTTATCAAAATACTGATCAAACAGCAGAGCCGTCGATTCCCCAGCAGTACAAATATGTACTGAGGAACACTTTGTTTGCCAAGGGAGTAAGTCACGGTCGCAGGTGCGCGCGCACGCAAGAGAGAGAGAGAGAGAGAGAGAGAGAGAGAGAGAGAGAGAGAGAGAGAGAGAGAGAGAGTAGAAAATATGTTCTCTGCCTGCATTTTCAAAAGGACGGCCTGGAAATTGCTCTGCTTATTTTGTTACTTTGTCTTTTTTCTCAATATTTTTACTTCTAATTCTTCTGATTATTATTCATTTGTCGCAATATCAGTTTCTTTTTCTCCGCTGATGAAAAGGATTCTGTCAAATTATCTCATTTGATTCTGAGAGACTGCTTTTTAAGTCAATTTTTTCGAAATGTTTTTTTATAGATATGAATACAAAATTAGTGATAAATCGAAAGTTGATAATAGCAGGATGCCGAATATATTCTACCCAATCAAAAAAATGTTTAATAAAACCTACATACTCCACAAGAAATCCAAGAATAAATTAGGTACAAAAATAAATTAGGTAACGAAACACTAGGGAATAAATCTCTCTCTGTCGGAGAGAAAACAAAATTCGGAATTTTTGCTTAGGCATAAAACCTTTACCCATATCATTGAGGCTCAATAATTCTCCCATCGTTACTTAAATACCGAGACGATGAACTGTTGTGGAGTATGCAGACCTACCCTATGTTCAGGTATGCGTCTTGTTCGGAAAGAGAATTTCTTTCAAAATAGGAAGCAGACACTGAAGGCTGAGCAGCAGTTCTGTTGGGTTCTTTTTTTTATATTCGTCAAATTTTCCACTTTTAGTTTTCTGTAAAAGAAAACTATTGAGATGGCTATTTGTCTGTACTTCCGCATTTTTCCTGTTCGCCTTCATATCTTAAAAACTGCTGAGGCTAGAGGGCTGCAAATTGGTATGTTGATCATCCACCCTCCAATCATCAAACTTATCTACTAGCATCCCTCTAGCCTCAATAGTTTTTATTTTAGGTAAAGTTAAAGTTAGCCATGATCGTGCTTCTGGCACCACTATGGGTGCCAACAACACAGGCCACCGCCGAGCCGTTGCTGAAAGTTTCATGGGCCGCGGCTGAGAGTTTCATACAGCATTATACGCTGTACAGAAAACTCCGTTTAGTCTCTGAGGGTCAATGGCAGCTGAAATATAGCGGTTGGTCACGAGAGATAATGACAAAATTGTTCACTGTTTATACTTATTCATGTTTATAGTCGAGAGGGGATCTTACAAGAATCTAATATCAAATGTATGACTTAAAATGAAGCATTTTGCACAGTTATAGTTCAGTGAACACACACTTCTTAATCGCCATTTTTCTTCCAGTCGATGATGAATCATTTTGAACAGTTTGCTTCCTGTCCTAAAATTGTCTTATATGTTAGAAATTTCAACATGGCGTGTTCCCCTTTCAAAAATAAAAAATCTCCTAGTCTCAAGGACTGACAACTGTTCAACAAATTTTTGGTCGTGTATAGTTGTACAATATTCTTGTAAAAATATATATTTTCATTTCTATACTCAATAGACGCTATTGTAAGATCGTATGATGCTTGGCTCACAGAATCCATGGCGCATGAAATTCGTCTGTATAAAAATCAAACCAATTCATTTAGCCAGTTCATGTATCGTTAATGTCATTTTATGATATCATGTTACCGCGTTATGTTAGATATCCTATGTATACAAAAGAAGAGGAAAATTACTACTTTTCTTAGTTAATTGTCTGCATCTCTCTATTTCATGGTCGTTAACGCGAAAATTTTGAGTTTGTCACATTGTTTGGCTTAGCTATAGGCTTTTAGATAGCATAGCAATTGGGTCTCTCTCTCTCTCTCTCTCTCTCTCTCTCTCTCTCTCTCTCTCTCTCTCTCTCTCTCTCTCTCTCTCTCTCTATATATATATATATATATATATATATATATATATATATATATATATATATATATATATATATATATATATATATTATTAACAGTTGGTGCTAGTCACAGGCTGTACAGCATATGCATTTATAAATGTGATTTCTTGTTTTTAGATCAAAATTTTAAAAGAGTAAGATTATGTAAAGAAAGGCAGTCAGTTTCTTCGAATTCTTTATTTTTTCTTTAATATTTAGCAGGAGGGAAGTAAATTTCTAACGCAAAGCTCGTTTATCTTTTTGCTTTAAATCTGGAGATCAGAACAGCTTCGCCTTTGGAGCAGTATTGATCCAATCTTCACCGGATAAAGACGTAGACGAAAACACAAATACACCGCCTACGCACTGCCTTACCCTATTATGTCTCTCCAAGTCAATCGACTTCAGAGGGATTTGAATATTCAATATCCCGAAAACGAAAACAGATACGAAACGCCGGTGATGATTTCGCTTCGGCGGGATCCGATGGAATGAATGGGCGAGGACGTTCCTCGAAAGATGAATAGAAGGGAAAGTGGTAATGATACGTTGGTCTAGTGTTGTGGAAAATGCGTCATAGAGAAAGTGGGGTTTGGAAGAATGTCAGGCTTACAAAATGTCGATAGAGATGAATTAAAGAGAACAAAAAGCTTAACGCTGAAAGCGCGACGACGAAACGAATTTTTCGCGTGCCTGAGAGAGAATAAAGTAAAAATGGAATTATATACTGGGAAAATAAGGGATAGTTATCGCTTCTGACGAGATCAAAGGTTACAGGATGGATGAGAACACGAGAAAAAGAGGAAAGAGACGAAAGGACAAGTCCCTTGCAAGAAGGCAATAAATAAGCAAACAAAATTTATGGAGTTGAAGGGAGAGCTGTGCCACGAGTATAACTTAAAAAGGGATAAAATGGTTACTGAGTGATGAACAAAGGCAGACATTTATAGGATTTTACATTTCTTACCTCACCTATTCTGAAACCCTCTCTCTTGAATAGGTGTCTAAACCAAGTCCCTCCGAGGACAACCAAACGAATTTGCGTGCATGCTGGGTAGAGAAAGGCCCAGTGGAAGCCCACCGAATCTCGGTAAAAGAAATTTGGCTTGGTTGAAGGGCTTTTTTTTTTTTTTTTTTTTTTTTGCATAAAGGAACTTTCCTGACACGTCTTCAAACAAGATGCTACTCAGCCTGATGACCTTATATTCATGCTTTATGGACAAACTGCGTTTGAAGCCTAATCTTTCAGTGATTCCAACTTGATGCGAATATATGAGAGTACCTGTCCTGCTTAATCAACGAAAATTCAGATCAAGCAGTGGTGTTGCTCAAGTTCCAGAGTAGTGCAATTGTTTAGAAAAGGTGAAATATCCTTTCTTATCCGACATTTTATTTATATTTTGTCTGTTTCCTTCAGGATTTTATTTTACCCGATGTTTTTAAATTATGTTTCAAACCCGCGTATGATATACTGTGATGCTGAAGATGTAGAGGACCAATTACCCTTTGTTCATCTGTAGACATATACCAGGCCTAATTTTCCCATAAACACAACTGTTTGCTAGTCGCTTCAGAGGAAGTGTGCATATTGCCACAAGCCCAGATTAATAATATCCGTAATATTAACCACTGACCTGGAAACTTGTTCTTTATTTACCCTTTTACTTTAAATATGAGAACCTATGGAACAAATCATCCCAAAATAACCACCCGTCATCTCTCTCTCTCAGAACACACATATATTTCAGAAAATATGGCCACTGAATTTTAAAGGACACTTTGCATTTCATAGCCAATGCTTTAAGATGTGATGGAAGAATTTTTGAGTGAGATGGTACTGACAGAGCCGGAACAAATCTTTGTATTCAGCAAATAGTTTGATTCCTCAGCTATCTGCGTGAGAACCTCAGCAATATTGGCGGTCAGGTGATCTTCCAAGCGTTATGTATATTCGTGAGTACGTGCGTTAGTTTGATCTAGATTATGCCAAAATCTGCCCTAAAAGTGAGTTTGATCGTTCATTAACGTGATAGAACTGCAGTTGTCTAGACGTAGCTTTGGAGAGGATCCAGGCTTTGAAATCGGCAGATAAGGTAGAGTTTGAAATCTTGTTTTTATGGGAGGAAATTGAACTTTGATTTTTACCATGATTTTCTAATCATTATGAACTTTTGAACTGGTGTGGGAGATTTAATATGAATATTCAACAAAATATTATTATTTTGTTATGTTACGTTTGCCATATCTTGGCTAAATTTTACAATTATTGTGTTTTGCATTTCATATATTTTTGGGAGTTTTCTATCATGTTTAAATCTTCCGACAGATGTCTGTGGACAGTGTGGACTGGTTCGAATAACATGTGGTAGACTGTTTTTTTACATGACTAGTTATTGATTTGGGGAGTATGTGTGAGTTTGGATATTTTCAGGCTATTAGCCATAGTGAGACTTCTTTAATCAGAAGTGTTTTGCAGTTTAGAGTTTAGTTATCTGACTCGATAATTCATTTATTATGCATTTTAATCTTTGCTTTGTTTTATTCATTTCTTGTTGGGTTATTTGAATAATAAACTTATTTTTGTAGAAACTATTGCGTTTCTTTAAATAGTCCATTTAATTGCTTTGGTGAGAATGAGTGAGATTCGGGTGGGTGAACTTCGGTAAACGATGAGAGAGAGAGAGAGAGGCGATACACGGTGAGAGAGAGAGAGAGAGAGAGAGAGAGAGAGAGAGAGAGAGAGAGAGAGAGAGAGAGAGAGAGGGAGAAAAAAAAAGGATGCAAGTGTTATCGTGAGAGAACCTTTTCACGCCTTTTTCCTGAAGAAGACCGTTAGGATTACGTTACGTACACTTTCAAAAAGCGTTAATTCTGTTTTCTTGTAACACATATATACATACATATACCAAGTTAGATGATTTGGTTTTAAAGATATATATAGATGAATAGGTAATACATAGACTAAAACAAAAAGAATTCAGAATAACACGTTTGCTATTTACAAATACAATACATAATTGTTTAATACCAATTTAATATGTGAGGACATGACATATTTATATATATATATATATATATATATATATATATATATATATATATATATATATATATATACATATATATATACATACAGGTATATGCATATATTTATATATATATATATATATATATATATATATATATATATATATATATATATATATATGTATATATATATATATATATATATATATATATATATATCAATATATATATATATATATATATATATATATATATATATATATATATATATATATATATATATATTGTGTATATATGTGCATATATATACATATATATATATGTATATATATATATATATATATATATATATATATATATATATATATATATATATATATATATATATATATATATATTTAACTGGTTATGTTGTCGTTTCTAGAAAACTTCAATTTAAGGAGGAACAGGATAGCCAGAAGACGTGGTAAAATTGCAGACATTATTATTTCTTAGAAATTAACAGAGGCACAGCCGAGCTTTCGCGAATACATAACTTTTCCCATCATCAGGGTCACTTATCTATAGAATTACATAAAAAATAAAGAGAAACAGTAAGAAAACTATACCGATTGACTAAATCTAAAAGTATTAAAACAGTTATAAATAATTGACAAAACTTTAAAATACATAATAATATAAAGTACAAAAGGAACATAAAAACCTAAGTTAACTGCAAAAGAGCAATGACTAAGTAATAAGAATTCACGTACTAAACAGAAATCGTCAAATAAAATCACTGAGAAGATAGATACTGAGAGAGAAAAAAAAAACAGTGAGTATTCAAAATAGCACAAAAATGATAATGTAGTACAAAATACTAGAGAACCTACTGTTCATGTCGTAGTTAAATGACAACTGGGCGAGTTAGAAGACTACGAATGGAAGGGGGTGAAATGGTGCGGGAAAAAAACGAAAAGAAAAAAGCAAACTATGCAATGAACAATGTGGGGCCTCATTTACAAGACAATCGTAAATGTTACCAACTTGTACGTTTTTTCTAATAAATAAATTTATTGTATTTTGTAAAATTATTATTACTGCTCACACAATATCAAAACAAATTAGAAATAAAAGCAGTAACAAATTTTTGGCATATTTGTTGTAAAATATTCACGTAAATTTACGAGATGGAAGATTCAGTAACTTTTTTTTACTTTTACAATTTCTTTGCAATTTTTTTGTAAAATTACATTTACAACCGACATACTATTGTAAAAGACCAAAACAAAAAACAACAGCAACCCCTTTGTATATTTACAAGCAAATTTACAAAAAGACTCATGTGAGAGAGAGAGATGCAGTACTTTCCCCCTTGAAGTCACAAGCATTACTGATACTGGCCGAACTCTCACGTCTGTATAAAAGTTGCCATTGGTGAATTTATAGCATATAGAAGTATTGGCACCTTCGTTTCGAATCATTATTAAAATAACAGTGGTGCGTAATTCTGCTTCACACTGAAGCTCAATCCGTCCACCTCCCCAAACCTGTTTTACTTCACACTGAGGCTCAATCCATCCCTTAAGGGTTAAAAGTAAATGGACTTCCCTAACAATCCATGCAAAACTGTATTTACTAATCTCACAAAAGTCATAGGGCTACCCAACAACCCAAATGGCATCCGCATAAACTCATTATGTCCCTTCAGCAAAGAAAAAGCAACTCTCCTCGCTAAGAGGAACTTGCAAAAACCCCTGCATCAGACCAATTGAAGAGTAAATATTTTTAACCCCAATGTTCACAAACAAATCTGGCAAACACGCCACTGGATAATAGTCCAGGTTTGACTTATCATTCAACTTATGAAAATCCACACACTGAGCCATCATTCTTAGGCACCGCTAACAATGGAAAATTAAAGGGTGAGGAACTTGACCTAATTATACCTTCCTCTTCCCACTTATTGACCTCTTCCTCTAACTGTTCCTAATCTTAAAAGGAATCCTATACAAAGGGGACAAAAATAGGATTGGTCTTATCCTCCAAATGAACCTTGTGTTCTAACACATAAGTTAACCCCAACCTATCCCCTTTAAGAGTGACTAATTCTGCAAACTCAGCTAGAACCTCTTCCACTTGCTCTATATACCCTTTATAATCAGCATTTGCTAACTGATCTCTAAAAACCTGTCTCCTAACCTGTAATTCTGCCTCTGGAAACTCATTGTTGTCCCCTACAATAGCAACCAAATTATTTTCATCAACCCAATCTTCAAAATCTACCACACATGTATCCTTCTGATATCTCCGAACTAAATCGATATAGTTCAGTAATACTACCCAAGTAACCCCTGTATTGGACATATTGTTTATAGAAACCGTACTCACCACGCCCCTAAGCTTCTCACTACCCTCACTCACACACACCTGTCTGGGCATTTTCACGTCTTTCACTCGGACTTTCACCAGAGCAACCATACCTGGGCCCAAAACCACATCTTCTGATAAAATACCTTTATAACACTTCTTTCCCTCAGAAACATATTCAGTATCAACCCATAAACCATTATCAACACCCAATCCTTATCATCATCCCCTTAATCTCATCAATTTCCTCATAGGGGACAAAAACCCCAGGTACCCCAACAGTTATATCGCCTACCCCAGTATGAACTGAGATTCTGTTTCGCGAGCACACTGGATGGCGCAGTAACAATGTATTCCCCAAAGCAGTCCCTTATCTATCCAAAAATGGCTCTATGGTAACTTTACTCCCAGGGGCAAACAAATGTTCGTGCAACCTAAAACACTCAACCTATTTGCTTGAACATCACACACTGTCTCTTCAGTATGCCTCAAACAGTGATCAGAAAACATCGATCGATATAAATCATAACTCATCAGATTAACTGATGCCCCGGTATCAATAAAAACCGAAACATCAACACCAAACACAGACCTTTTCACAATTGGCTTCAGCTCTGAGGCCTCAGCCAGAAGTGTTAATCACAGGAAACACCCATTACTTTTTCCCCTTCTGTGGTTCAGCCCTCCAAAAATTCTGCCAGTCCATAGATACTCTCGAAAAACCCCCTTGAGGAGCTCTTCTGTTAGGAATGCCAGAACCCTGAGGCGCATTCCTAAACGCCCCAGTCTGAGAACTAGACAAAACCATCAACCATGCTCTGAAGTCTTACAGACACCACAATGTCTCACCTTACAAAACTTTTTTGTGTGACCCTGCCTACTACGGTTAAAACAACAGACCTACGACATTGAACCCATAGAGCCCTATAGCTATACTATGTCTTGGCACACAACCTTGTAGAAGGGAAACTAGAATCACCCTGTGGCTGGTGCTTTGGAATAGCTCTGGAAGCCTTCGGCATCCCATTTTGAAAGTGCTATCCACAGCAGGGCATTTTGACGTGTTTGCGAATCTGCGAGAAAAGTAAGGCTTCATCAGACCCCTTTTCTATCCTTTCATCAAAACTATCTAAGTATACCTTACTTTAACCAGACCACTGAGCTGATTAACAGCTCTCCTAGGGCTGACCCGAAGGATTAGATTTATTCTACGTTGCTAAGAACCAATTGGTTACCTAGCAATTGGACCTACAGCTTATTGTGGAATCCGAACCACATTATAGCGAGAAATTAATTTCTATCACCAGAAATAAATTCCTCTTTTCTTCATTGGCTAGTCGAAGATTCGAATGCGGGGCCAGCAGAGTGCTAGCTGAGAACGGAACCCACCTGCCCAATAAAGAACTATCAAAACTATCTACTATGGCATCAGGAACATCAATGAGTGTCCATGTGAACTGGAGCAATTTCTCCAGGTTATCCACAGAAATAAAGTCACCTCGATAAAAATTTCGAGGGATACCGGAAGAACCCCATCAACCAACCCCGGAAATGGCTGAACCCCGGAGGCAACAGTTGTGAATTTGCGTAATTAAGTAACCATATCCTTATCTTCGCCACTCTCTACCATGTTGTCGGAATTAATTAAACTCCAAGTCCCAAAACACGACCCGATTTCAACTTCATACACGAACAGGAATTCCAAAAGAAAATCTGGTAAAATTTTATAAGTTGCCAATGAGACTCCAGCCAGCCATTTTTCACGAGGAACCATTTTGGGTTTTTCATGCAAAAATGGTTAGGAAATGAAAGGGCACTAAAAGAGCCTAAAAATACCAACCTAACGTAACACAGGGATGTTTACTGGTTACAGTTTTGCCGTATTAGCTATGGAGGGGGGTTAGGCCGGTATTGTTTTACCTTATAAGTCACAATTTGATAAATTTTTTATTTATCATTTGCGCATAGTGTTTATGGAGTTCAAAATAACGAGAATGAAGAGCTGTTTTCAAAAAATGTAGGTTACAATTTCATATCGTGTATTGGCAACTTATAAAATAATACCGCCAATCTTCGCGAAGACAAATGGGAAATTCTCCGAGAGAAAAAAAGTGAGAGAAAAAAAACAAGAAAATTTAAGAAATGTTTACCCAATAGCGTAAGAAATATTTATTCCCAATAACCCAACAACCGTCAAGCAATTATCAACGCATTAACCCAAGTACCCAAAAATGATCAAAATAATATAAAAAACAAAGTATTCCGTATTCCCCAATTAGTTCCTAGTCGCCGATGCGAACCGCCAATTGCAAGAATACACAAGTCATGCCCGACATCCAACTACCCCTGTCGAACCCCACATTCATAGAAAACAGGCTTCAGAGAGAATGGGAAGGGAACGAGAATTCTCGGTCCAACTATAGCAAAGTCCAGCTCTCTTTGCTTACGTCATGACCATCCCTTAAAGCTAATTGGTTGGCAATAGTTTCGAAAAGTTGGTTAATCTGTGGCTCTTTTCATGTTCATTAATATTGCAATGGTTGTTGTACCGAACGAAAATACGTTCTGCAGATTATCAACAGGAAACGTTATTTTATCCCTTGAAATAAAATCGTAATACGCATCTCAATAAAGGTGGTAAAAAAAAAGGACAATATAAACGAAGTCAGGAGTGTTCCGCGATGCTGCAGTGTTGCGTTTCGTAAATGAGGTTCACCGTATTCAGGGAATGTCTGCATTCGAATCGGTGCACTTGAATCACTGGACAATGATAATTACCGTCTGATATTGTCAAGCGTGTTCACCATTCTAAACTTAAACACAAAGACTTTCTCAGAGCTATGCAGACTGATATTTCATATTGACTTCAGGAAATGTTACAGCTTTTTAACAGTCATAAAATCCATTTCATTGCAATCGTTTACACATTCGGAGGGATGACTAGCAGTGACGGCACTCTACAAAACCAGAACATGCCTATGTTTAACTTAAAGTTACAGTATAATAGGCTGTACAAGTCGTATTGGATATAATTTGCTGAGAATTTTCTTGGACATTATCTTCTTTCGAAATAACAGGATCATAAAAATGGACGTAGACCTATAATGTCCTATGTCTTTTTTGTCGGTTTACGCAGCTTATGGTGTTTGGATTATAGGCCTATCTTATACTCAGTCGTTTTATTGTGGTTATTCTTATTTTTGTTTTTGTTTTTATGGTGCTTGTAGTTTTGTCTTCGAAAACTTTTCATATGGTGACCTAACATTCCAGAATAAACATAGACCTGTTCATAAAATACTGGTGTAAAGAATTATTATCTGCCTACTCTTGTTAATTGAAATTTAGTCATTTGTTTTAATCAAACGTAATACGGATCTTTATGAATAGTCTACGCTAAATATTCTCCTAACAACAGAGAGAGAGAGAGAGAGAGAGAGAGAGAGAGAGAGAGAGAGAGAGAGAGAGAGAGAGAGAGAGAGAGAGAAATTTACTGACTCATGTATCCTTTTGTCCAACAGGTTAATCTACAAGAATGCCCCCAAAAGCAAATGAATATTATGGGCTACTCGCAGACTGGTTTGGACCATCTCAAACATAACTTTTTCAGATATTTATTTTTTTATATTTCGTTAAGTATCTTATGATGCCTTCCTACCATAGCCTTCATTTTCATAGAAATGCTACAGCAGCCTCATATTTACTCATCACAGTAATGTAATTTGTTATCCCTTTTGTAAATATATTTTCAATGTATTTCATTGAGAGCAGTCTGATAGTCGTGTGTGAGGCTCAGACAGTACTATGATTGATCTGTGTGTGCCATCGGCAACGTGCCCATAAGTTTTACTTTTATTCTCTGTGGTATAAGTGGCGTTACAATTACTATGGCCACCCACGCATGTCTGTGCATGTGCACTTGCTTATACGTGTACATTCCAATTTATATTATGCATTATGTATCGTGGAGTTGAAACTACTATATTAATTAAAAGTTACTCTATTTCCGGGAAGGAAACTATTTGCGATAAGAAATTGACGTGTAGGCCCATTCCCTGTCATGTTCTCAAAATATAAGAATTTAATGTGTGGTCCTATGACCTGTCATTGCCTCAATATATAAGAACTTGACGTGTAGGTCTACGACCTGTCATTGCATCAAAATATAAGAGTTTGATGTGTAGTCCTATGACCTGTCATTGCCTCAAAATATAAGAAATTGACGTGTAAGCCTAATCTGTCAATGATATTAACATTTGACATGGCTGCATAAGTCTATGTTTCATTTCAATTAAAGTGGCCTATGTGGGATCGCTTATGTAGGCCAACACCAATTTAAAAAAAAAGCAAGGTGCTTGTGTATTTAGGCTCCGCATGATAAATTAAAAAAAGGATTCACAGACTAAATGATCCAAGATCTTTCTAATGATATATAGCTTAATATATCTTTTATCGGAGATATCAGTTGCATACTTCACAACTCCGGGAACTCAAATCTGTGGTGTCATCATTCATGCGCGACGCTCAACATGACCGTACAGAGTCAAATCCGTTCTGGTAATCATTTGGACTGCTAACTAGTGTGACGTCATTCACCCCTCGAAAGCTAACCAATCACTGGCGTGCAGTGGGCGGGGCTTAACTGCAAAGAGCGGTGGACTCTGCTATAACTACGTCACATGTACGTCACTCAGTGCAGCAACAGCGGGTCACTTGCAACGTAATCACTACTAAGTCCTCACTACCAGCATAAAGATAAACACTTACGTGACAATATCCCCCGTCTTCGTCCACTACCTGCGCCGCAAAAGTATCTAAAAACAATTCCTCAGTCTGAAAAAGAAACACACTTCGACGCTCTCACGACACTCAAACACCAGCACAGGCCATTTACAACTGACCGTAAATCACCCGACTCTCCCAGCCGAATGGAAAAAGCCTAGGTCATCAACAATGCTAACAACCTAACTTCCCAAAGATTCTTGGAACATGCCTTATTACGGGCTACAAAACCTGATTTCCACGTTAAAGTCTCTTCAGAAGCTGTCAAAGGTCATAAGGTTAAAGCCTCCCCGCACGCCATTGTAACTGCATAGATTGCAGGATTCGTCAGTATTGTATCTATTTCGAATTTAATAATTGACAAGCATACAAAATATAGCATATCATTATAAAATCTTGATGTAATATATAAATTTCTATTCTTTCTGCACAGTTGCTGTCACTGAAATACTTGTCAGTGAACAAAAAAAAAAAAAAAAAAACGAGTGCAACTGTATGCAAAGAAGGGGAGGCGTGCTGGTTAATGGAACAGCCACTTGTCACCTCATCAGTTGATTTCAGTGACGTCAACAAATTTCTGATATTTTGGGTAAACTTTCAGAAAAGTGTTAGGTACCTCCTAACAAATGAAGTAAAAGAAAACTGATCTAAATCGAGGTATTTTCTTCCACCCGTTTTGTTTTATTTATTTATATATTTTTTGTATTTCATTTTAATTTTTTTCTGTTTATCCAATGGCAATATTGAGTACCAGTACAGGATTTTATCACAGAGCTGAACTAGAGTGCTTATTCCATATGTAGTCAAACTCAGAAATCATCGCTAGAATTGAGAATACTTGGGAACAGTTGCGGTTCACAGAACGGTTAGGCTATTTATTTACTAAAATTCCTTGGTTAAGTGGTTGAATCTGGCGGAGCCGATTGATAGCCTCGTACAGGTCTAGTTCCAATAATTGTATAATCCGCAAAATTATATCTCTTCTTCATTTACCCTTTGTTTTGTGCGACTATACATTTAAGCAATTATATTATAAGGTTTGTTTATGAATTTATGCAGTCGTATTGTAAATGCGCTGTAGGCTATAGGCCTATATGTGGTTAATTGCCTTCGTTTGCTAACATTCACTTTTTAAATTATAACATTAACGTTATGTCATTTTAATCTATGTTTCATGGCATATAGGAAAGATACATACATATAATTATTCGACATATATTTCCCAATTCAGTATTATTATTACTCAATAAATACATTAAAAACTATATAACTTTTATATTTCCCCTTCAATTAGCTCGAAAATAGCATAAAACTGCTGTCTCGACAGATTGTTAACATTCTTCATAAAAGATGTTCTCCGTTATCCAATAAAATTCAATAGAGTATGCAATACTATATATATATATATATATATATATATATATATATATATATATATATATATATATATATATATATATATATATATATATATATACATACATACATACATATATATATATGACTATTTATCACATCACCGTGATTCATATACAATCAGAAAGCTACAAACGTCCTTTAATATCAATTCACTCTACCTCGGAAGTAATATATTTTCATATATGAAACCGAAGGGGAATTTTTAGTTGATAATAAGTCCACCGTCCCGTGAAAATCGAACCAGCGACGGACGAGGAATCAGGACTACAGTGACACACTAACCAGTCGGCACTACACGGTCAACATGGCAGAGGTGGGTGGATATCGTCTCCAAACGCAAAACACCTGAGTTCGACAGGTGAGTTGATGGGAGATGGTATTTACTTATACCTCTTGTGGCCGACTGGTTAGTGTGTCACTGTAGTCCTGATTCCTCGTCCGTCGCTGGTTCGACCCCACGGACGGTGGACTTATTATCAACTAAAAATCCTTCGTAAATATTATATGAAAAAATATATTACTTCTGAGGTAGAGTGAATTGATATTAAAGGACGTTTGTAGCTTTCTATTACATATATATATATATATATATATATATATATATATATATATATATATATATATATAAATATATAAATAAATATATATATATATATATATATATATATATATATATATATATATATATATATATATATATATATATATATATATATATATATATATATATATATATATATATATATATATATATAAATATATAAATAAATATATATATATATATATATATATATATATATATATATATATATATATATATATATATATATATATATATATATATATATATATATATATATATATATATATATATATATATATATATATATATATATATATATATATATATATATATATATATATATATATATATATATATATATATATATATATATATATATGTTTCCTGGTGCAGGTGGTTCTTATGACTCCCACATTTATTACTTTACTCTAAAATGGCCTTGCAAGATACCCAGGACATATAAAACACAAACAAAAGGGAGTTGTACAAGGAGCGGAGGCTCTTACTCAAAGGGAAATGCATGAAACACGTGGATACAAAAATAGTTATATTCTTATAAAACACAAGGTCAAAGGAAATTAACTGAAACCCGTTAAATTGCTGCTGCGAGGTCCTCCCGAAGTGGGGGGCAAGCTTGGGAATGCCAGGAACACGAACCAAGGAAAATTCTGCTACGGTCGTCCTTCTGAAACGATATTAGGACCCAGGTTACAAATCTAATGCTGGAATTTGGGGAATGAATTACTCGGGTGTGCGCGGAAGGCGCTTATATGGCTTCCCGAGGCGTTACTTGACTCAGAGGAAAGAAGCAGTGAACACGTTGGTTAAACCAAGAAACATCAGGGAAGACAAAGTTATAGACCCAGAAGTTAATCAATGCACAAGGGCGAAGTAACGTGACTAGCAACTCATTTTGGGTACTTTACCACATTGTAGGGGCGTAAGGCTGACGTCGTCTTCTGCCAGGGACCACGTGTGGGAGTGTCGACAAAAGGGCCTCCTTCACCAGAGGCCTATCTATCGGCCGAGCAAAGCAGAAAAACCAGCGCGCTTTCATAGCATATTTTGGCGCTAATCTTTACAATATATATATATATATATATATATATATATATATATATATATATATATATATATATATATATATATATATATATATATACATACATATACTGTATATATATGTATATATTATTATAACCTACAAGAAGTTGTGCACAGTGCCCCTCCCCACCCCACCTAATTTACCCCTTTGTTTATGGAGAACTGCATGGCCGATCATATTTCAGCTAGAAATCAGAGCACGGTTATCAACATTCCGATCGTTCTTTATCTGGAACAGATATTGAGATGACACAGATAAAAAAGGGCAAAGAGAGGAGACTTACTGCCACTCCCTTTAAGAAGCTTAGCCAACCTAAGCTTCTTAAAACGGCCTTTCTAAAGGCAAATTAAGCTGCCTGAATTGTCCTACCTCCGCAGGAAACCTGGGAAGAGGCAACCGAATCGCTGAACACCTGGCGGATGACACACCATGGGCACGACGCGGCCAGAGCCCTTATAAGGGAAAGACAGCAGTAGAAGCAGTTAGTTAGTTGTGGGGGCAGAAGCCATGCAGTAACAGTCCTAGAGGGACAGCCATACACGCGGGCGAGCGGTAACTTTGCTGAGAGACCATTCATTCTCCCCATCCGACTCCAGACTCCAGTCATCCTCAAGGGCACCGCCCTACGTGTGATCATCCCTCGTCCTTCCTTGTCAGAGACCCGCTTCCCCTAAGGTAAAGTGCGAGTGAAGACTTTTCAGTCACGACGGTTTGCCCTTTAGAAAGTTTGGAGCACCAGCATTTCACTTCTGTCCTTGTGCCAGTTTATCCAGTGCCATCTCCAATGTCTTGTGTTCGAGTGTAAAGTTGTCATTCATTCCTTGAGCCTTTGGCACCCTCAGTGCAAACTCGAGACTTATTCTGTGTTAAATTGTTCCTTTACTGGCGTGTTATGTGTAAATCTCTTTTGCAGAGGGACCTATTGGACTCATCTTAGCCTGTGCCTTGCCTTTAATCAAGACTCCAGTAGAAGGATCTTCAGGCGTTGCAAGCCCTTTATCAATTTACTTATTCATTTTCTCTTCAAATGCTTTCTTTTGTAAATATAATTCCTTAATTTATCCCAAGTGTTTACGTAACATTTCCTTATGAAGTAGAGCCTTCAGCTCCTAAATTCTCCCCTTTTCTTATTTTTTTAGGATTTCCCTTTACGCAAGTCAGAATGGAATCACGGCCAATTAAATTTTGTACACACACGCGCCTGTAAAATACCATAAACCTATATAATATATTATATAAAATATATATACATATATATATATATATATATATATATATATATATATAGTATATATATATATATATATATATATAAGAAGGCCCATAAAACACTATTTAAACATTGAAACCATATATATCTGGCCTGTATATAGAATATGGATATAAACCCAATATATATATATATTCCATATGATGAAAACATCCAAAAGGCCACCGAGCAACTAGTTCTAATAATCCTTTCATTTTCCATTATCCCAAATCCATCGGGAGTTCGCTCGTTAACGTATACTTAAATAACAAAAGGGGAAGAAGCCGAGTTTATACCGTGTAGTATATGACATCTATGTAGGCGAGACAGGTAGATCGCTCTCCTCGCAAAGAATAACAGAGCACAAAAGATCAGTACGTTACGCTAGAGTTCGGGATTTTCCTATATTAGAAATACAGGGCATGTCATAACTGGTATTGGTTTTCAAGAGTAGCTGTCCGTACAAAAGAAAGATGCTGGAATCTGCTATCATCAATCAAACCAACAATATGAACCTGTCAGGAGGACATTGGAAATCGGACGCCATCGACACCTTAATCCTCAGACCCATCTTGAAGAAGATGACCAGAAACGCGACCGCCAGATCCATCGCCAAACGGAGCTAATGATAGGAATTTGGTCATTCTCCTCCTTCTAAGAATCGCCACCTAACATCGGATAAGGCCACACCTTCATGTTTTTGTATATATATCATTGTAACTTTCCACCTGTCCATATTCTACCAGTGAACAGGGGCACAGAAACAAGTGCCTGAAATATATGGTTTCAACGTTTAAATAGTGTTTTATGGGCCTTCTTATTTTCATATATATATATATATATATATATATATATATATATATATATATATATATATATATATATGTATATGTGTATATATATATATATATATATATATATATATGTGTGTGTGTGTGTGTGAGTGTGTGTGTACAAAATTCTGATGGCCGTGATTCCATTTTGACAGGGAGATGTGCCATGGCTCAAGTAAGAAGAGAAGAGGCCCATTGCAATTCACGGTTAACGAACCAATCAAGAAGAATTATTCCGAACGTATATAATCATTATCGAAATCAAGATCAAAGAGAAAGCGAGATGGATGTTGAGAGTAAGACTGCCGGTGTTACAGGCATCTGCCAGTAAAGAGAGCATGGCATAAAATCTCCACCCTGTAGGACAAGGATATCGCCTGTGCCGGGAGCAGTAGACGACTTTGATCAGGAGTGCCTACAGCGAGTGATCCTCTCTTTTCATGAAAGGGGTGAAATTCCCACTGTAGAATCTGTACTTGAAAAAGTGAAGGAGCCACCTAAAGTTTTCCTGGTCCCCAGACGTCTCTACCCTTACTTGTGAAACAACTTGGATTCTGTTATAAGAAGGTTATAAGCAGAAGATTTATGTTAATGGAGAGAGAGGACATAGTTGTTACGAGGAACAAATATTTGGGAATCCCCAATGAAAACAGAAACTCCAGCAGTTCAAAGCAAGAGATATATCGAGATGAAACATGGATAAACTAGAACGACTGTGTAA
Organism: Macrobrachium rosenbergii; assembly: GCF_040412425.1. Lineage (NCBI taxonomy): Eukaryota > Metazoa > Arthropoda > Malacostraca > Decapoda > Palaemonidae > Macrobrachium > Macrobrachium rosenbergii. The sequence continues at coordinate 27,419,876 of NC_089769.1, forward strand.
GTGAATGTTGGACAATTGCTGACGAATCAGTAGGGCCAAAATTAAAAACAGGTAAAGGTGGCAGATTCATAATTTTACATGCAGGTGACCGTGACGGATTCATTCCAGGAGCTCTATTATTTTTTAAGTTCAAAGAATGGTAATAAGGGGGACTATCATGACAGCATGAACTATATGTGTTTCCGTGACTGGTTTCAGACACAGCCTACTGCCAAATATTCCAGCGCATTCCCTTATAATAATGGATAATGCTTCTTACCATTCAAAAATGTTAAATAAAGCACCAACCAGCAGCTCCAAGAAATGTGAAATAATCCAGTGGCTAACAGAAAACAGCATCAACCATGATCCTTCACACAACAAACAATAATTCTCATGGAAACCAAACTTTGAAGAAAGTAGAAGTAGCAAGAACTGCCATAAACAGCGTAACCGTAGAAGACTGGGGATGTACGCACCACACGAGGAAAGTTGAAGATGAATATAGGAGGAAAGTTAGAGCCTTCGACCATCTATTGGAAAGTTTTATTATAAACATCGATGATGACAGTAGTGAATCTGACGGAGACGAATGATTACATAATTGTGTGTGTGCGTGTGTTTGTCTTGTTTGTAGGCTTGTGTATATTTTCAGTGTTATATATTGCGTAGGTAATAAATATTATTAGTTTCCTCTTTGCCTTTCCTTTATAGTGCTACCAAACATAAGAAAGTTTATAATGCATACAAATATGCCTAGCCTACATTTCAAAATATATAATTTTTATTGTATTAAATAACAGCCAGATTTACAGACCTGAAATTTAATGGATTATATATAGTGATTTTGTTTAAGTAGTCGATTTAATTTAGTCAATAGTTCTCCAGGTTTTGAATATTTACGTAGGCCTATAGCAAATTAATTTTAGATCACCTTAAATCAAAGAGTAGGGCTCTTACAATTTAACCGAAACATAAATTCAAATACAATCAGTAAAAGTAATTATTTGTGTTGACGCCACTGAAATCAGCTGATGAGGTGGCAAGTGTAAGATTCGACAATCCCTCCAAAACAATGGCTGTTCCAATAACCAGCACGCCTCCCATTTCTTTGCACACGGTTACACTCGGTTTTTTACACAATGACAAATATTTCAATGACAGCAACTATGCAGAAAGAATAGAAACACATATATACATATACATATATATATATATATATATATATATATATATATATATATATATATTACATCAAGATTTTGTAATGATATGCTATATTTTGTATGCTTGTTAATGATTGAATTCGAAATAGATACAGTACTGACGAATCCTGCAATCTATGCAGTTACAATGGTGGGCGGTGCTTCTCCGCCAGGTTAGTGCGAGGAAACTATAGCTGCCACCATTGTTATACAAGGTCAAATAAAGTCATAACTTCTTCTTACCACATCTCTTATAAGGTCAATGACGTAATTAACTTATATCCCGAAAGGAATCACAGAAATGTTGGCCACCGTGAGACCGAGCTAAGTGCAATTCCCTCTCTCTCTCTCTCTCTCTCTCTCTCTCTCTCTCTCTCTCAAGTCACGAACTGAACCAAGGAAGAACAACAAAAACATGTCTACAAGAAAATATAGTTTATTCCATAGTCTAACGTAGCAAATGGTTTGGAATAAAATGAAAAAAAAATTGTAATGGGGATACCTATATCCCAGAAATGACAATCCAAAATTTAAGTCCAATCAATATATAACATGGTGCTATCAACTTCAGCTAACTGAGTCTCTACATTGCAAGAGTCAAACACGACTGAAGTCATGATAAGTCACATTCCCTTCCATTTATTTGACCTCTATTCAATACATCTCAGAAAAAAAAGAGAAAAACAGAACTTAAAAATAGGCACAGAGAGAAATAAATGTGGGATATCTCCCAAACCTAACCAAAAAATACACGTAATACAACATGGCAAAATCTAAATTCAGGAAATCCAACAACAATCAAAGAGACGTAGCATATAAAAATAAATGGGGTAAAAGATATTCGAAGCATGGTAACAGTGCAAAGAACAGTACATGTTAAACAAAGTTATTAAAACCCGTTTGGGTTTTTGACAAACAAACTCTCAGCTCACTTCACAGGCAGTACACAAAGTTTTCCAGCAAAGCGGGTCTTTTCACGAGGGAATCAAAATCTGAATGTCTAAGCCTGTGCTCAAAATGGAAAATTCACACTTCCCATGACACGGCTGTGAGAGCGAACTCG